>NW_019154107.1:7873155-7892962 GCF_002288905.1 Enhydra lutris kenyoni | reverse complement strand
TTTTTTTTTTTTTTTTTTTTTTTTTTTTTTTTTTTTTTTTTATTAAGCCAACAAGGTCCTGCATTAGGAAGATCACCTTTACCAAATTCTCTGTCTTAAAACTATCATTGAGAACCCGGTTTCTCCTGACAGACTCAAAGCATTGACCTTGTCTTTAAGCTAGCTCCCTGATGGTCACAAAATGACTTTCAGTCTTAAATAAGACTGAACCATGAGAAAAAGTGATAATGCCTAACTCTTCATGGGGCCTCACCCTTATCTCATGAAGTATGCTGGAGTTACATGTAGCCAGGCAAAGGAATTCATGACTGGTGTTCGACTTAGCAGGATTCACACATGAATTATATTCGGAGAGAAGAATATGGTGGTAAGCTTCTAAGATGCTTCCGAAAGATTCCAACTCCAGGAATTGCTACCTCTGTGTAATCCTCACCCTCACCTACTACCCCCTTGAGTATTAGCTAGAACAAATGATTTGTTTCTAATGAATCGATTATGGTGAAAGTAATGAGACAGCACTTCAAAAATTGGGTTACAAGAAGATTTTGGCTCTGTCTTGCTGGTTTCTTTATCTTTCACTTGCCCACCTTAGTGCATGTCAACTCTCATAAGCCCTCTGAGCATCTAGGAGCTAAGGGTGAATTCCAGCCAACAACCAGCAAGAAGCCAGGATGCTTTAGTCCTACAACCACAAAGGAAGTGCGTTTCTTCCAAAATTTGAGACTGCAAGTGTATCCTTCCCTAATCAAGCCTCTAAATGAGAACACAGTCTGACCTATACTTTGCTATTAGCCTGTGGGATTTCAAGCAGCAAACCCAATTAGCCATACCTGGACACTTCACCTGTGAAAACAATGTCTTCTGTAGATACAGAGAACTAAATCTGGACCATGAGTCCTCTACTCCTCAATGTCTACCATTTCATAGTTGTACAGTTTGATTTGCTAGAAAATAATCTGAAATGATGAATTAATTACGCCATACAAATAGAAACTTTCATTTAAACCATATGAAATTGCCATTTTTTGCAGGTCAAAAATGACTTAACGTTGGTGATTTCACATGGTTCAACCTGTATATGTAATGGTTTTGAATGGTGTTGTATTCAGTATTAATAATCTTCAAACTGAGACGTTGACTTTAAATGCACTGGTATTAAAACAAGCACTTCCCCTTTGGTTAGAACAAGGTTTTCCTTAAGTAAATACAGAATTATTCATTTCAATCTTTGAATTCAAGGAAGACTTTTTAATTCCTCAAATATTTTCCAAATATGTTTGAATATTTTTTAAAAACTCATTTAATCATTTGATCCTTTTAGTCTTTTTTGTTCTTTTGTTAAAAGGTGTAGTTATTCTTATTTGGGGCTGTATTTGTGTTTCAATATGAAGGAATTTTTGGTCCTTTCTTGAGATCTTTGAGCGCCCCCCCCCCCGTTTTTAAAAGATTTTATTTATTTATTTGAGAAAGGGAGCGTGAGTGGAGAGAGAGGCAGAGGGAGAGAGAGAAGCAGACTCCCTACTGAGCAGGGAGCCAGATGCACAGCTCAGTCCCAGGACCCCTAGATCATGACCCGAAGGCAGATGCTTAACCTACTGAGCCACCCAGGCATCCCTTTTTGAGGCCTTTTTTTAGGTTGATAGGAAATGAACTTTCTGTCATAAGACTTAATTGGAGCCTTGGTTTACTGACATAATGGCAAGTATCGAAAAATTAATGATCTTTTTGAAAATGTTAATACATGTGATACATATTTAATATACTCTTAATATTATCTCTAAATTCCTCTTGTGGCTTGTAAAATAAAAACCTTAAATTACTGCAGTACATTCTCTAAAGGCTGACATTGTTACTGGAAACCATACTGCTTACCTTTAAAAAATGAAACATTCTAATAATTGTTGTAATATATGCATGAAGTACTTTTAAATAGGTTCATGGTTTTTCCTATCAATAAATACTACAACTGAAACTTCCTTAAGAATCTCTTGACCATTACTGGAATCAGAATTTTATCCTCATAAGCTTTCAATTTCTGTAGAATTTAGAGGTTTTTTTTTTTTCATTGCAGTATGGTTGGCACACAGTATTACATTAGTTTCAGGTGTATAATACAGTGATTCAACTAGACTATCCACTTTGCTTGGCTTCGTAAGTGTAGCTACCATCCCTTATAATCCTATTGTAATACCATTGGCTGTATTCCCTATGGTGTATCTTTTATTCAAGTGTCTTGTTCATTCCGTAACTGAAGCCTGTATCTCCCACTCTCTTTCACCCATTTTGACCATGTTCCCACCTCCTGTCTCTGGCAACCATCAGTTTGTTCTCTATATTTAAGAGTCTGTTTTTTGGGGTGTTTTTTTTGTTTGTTTGTTTGTTTCTTTCTTCATTTATTTTACTTTCTAGATTTCCGATGTAAGTGAAATCATATGGTATTTGTCTTTGTCTGACTTATTTTATTTAATGCTTCTTTTTCTTACAAATACACCCATGAAACTTGAGTAAACTTAAAAAATTTCAATATATTTTATGGATTTTGTTGAGCATCATTATTTGCAGATATTATAAACAAGAAAATGAAGTACACCTTTGGCAAACATTTTGTAACATTTTATGTCCATTCTAGTTTTGTCCTTCCCTGTCCTCTTCCTCATTGTAGAAAACCAAACACTTTACTTCAGCACTGAAGCTCTGTTTTTCTTGACTTGTGTATGTATAGTCATACCTCTTTGCTGTTCTTGTTTCTAGCTAAAGTCTCAAATAGGTAATAAATAAAACATTTAAACAGTTACCAAACTCTCTCACAAAGAAAACCCTTGTCATGAAAAATGCATGTTGTAACCAAGTATTTTAGCAGGCCCAATACATTCACCAATATTTATCTCTATGTATTTCTATGTCTATATGTATCTACCTATCTGCTACTATATTCTATGGCTACAAACATCACTCTTATATTTTGTTAAATTGGCAATAATTAAGATATTTGTTAATATAACCTAAAGGTATAGCAGTTGTGTAACACAAAATTGAGAACTACACACACACACACACACACACCTTGTTGACTAACATTTTAGTATTCTGTATACTTAAAAATAATTTAGGTATACAAAGTCTAATCACTCTGATTAGCATTATCCCATGATCTTAAAGGTAAATGAAGATAGTGACGATTATATGAAAGCTGATATATACCACACAATGTAATTATTATTAACATAAAAAGCATTTCATAATTATGATTCAACTTAATTGAACACATAATTTAAAGTTTTTCATAATCTTAAACATTATGTGAAAATATTGTCATATCGAACTTCTAAAATATAAAAGTTTAGGTAGTTTTGATAAACTGGTCTCTTTTTTTTTTTTTTACAAACAGACAGAGGCACCTGGGTGGCTCAGTTGGTTGAAAGTTTGACTCTTCGTTTCAGCTCAGGTCAAGGTCTCAGGATTGTAGGACAGAGCCCTGTATTGGGCTTCCCACTGAGCAGGGAGTCTGCTTGAGATTCTCTCCATCTGCCTTTATCCTACCTGCACACTCTTCTTTCTTGAATAAATAAGTAAATCTTTTTTTTTTTTTTAAAAAGACACATGTGAAAAAAAAAATAAAAAAATAAAAAGACACATGTGTTACAAAGATAAAATTTATCCATGTTTTTATTTCTATCACTTATGTAATTGTCACCTAGATGAAAAATATGAGCAGTACTGTGAACCCATACCAGTTTACTGTGTTGAATAATTTTCATATATTAATCCAGACTTTTCTATCCAGCTTGCTTGAATGGCAGAACCATATAGACTCTATCAGCAGGCCCCTTGACTTCTGCCTTTCAGTTGCCTGTGCTCTAACACTCAGTGGCCTGTCCTATTGTCAGTTAGCAGTCCTTGCCTCATGACTTCTGGATCATGCTAACAGCTTCCTCCTCTTGTCCCTTCTCACCCCTTTAGGGCTAAATATAATGGGTTCCCAGATATTATTAGTCACAGGAACAGTACCATACCTTTCTTTTACTCCCTTCCACAATCTTTGTACATACTTTCTTTGTACATACTTCTTCCTGAATTAACAGATTTTAAGTGTCATCTCTTTCTTGTAAGGACTCATATATAGCAAAAAAAAGTAGGAATGGCCAGAAAAAATTATAAAAAAAATAATGGGGCCCTAGACCTAAGTGTTAGCAAAATTACTTTAAAGCTAAATTATTTAAAACAGTGAAGTAATGTTTCATAGAGAAACCCAGATCACCGTGGATGTGTATTAAAATAAATTTATATATATGTAGGATTTCCATAACATGAGGTTGGCTATTTAAAACAGTAATAAAAATACCTTTCGAAAAGTTAGAAATAGACATCATGCTGTACACCAGAATAAATTCCAAAGGAATCAAGGATATCCATGTAAAAAATTAAATAATAAACTATTAAAGGAAACAGCAAGAGATTTATTTTCCCCATCCTTAAAAAAAAGCCTTTCTAAGTATAACACAAATTCCAGAATGTACAAAAGATAGAAAAAGTGTTACATTTCACTACATCAAATCTAAATGTATACTGTACTTAGAAAAACCTTTCACATGTGGCATGCGGCCAAAAGTAGGCACCAAGAAGGGAAACAGGCACAAAAACGGATTATCCCACTTGCTGGAGGCCCACTGCTGGGGCCATGAGAGGTACAGTGGCTCTGGCTCTCCTAGCTCACTGGACACAGATGCACTACCCAAACAGCTGCAAGTCTCCAGAAGGGTTCTGGTACAAAGCATCTTGCTGTCCTCTGGACCTAGCTCTTGTGGCTCCACTTCCCCTTGATGAGAATCCAAAGCTCTGAACTTGCCACTCAGAAAACATTGTCAAGATTGTCTGCACACGGGGTGCCTGGGTGGCACATTTGGTTGACTATTGGACTCCTGGTTTCAGCTAAAATCCCTGTTTTGAGTATTTATCAAAAGGTATCCTTTGCCTCAGCAGACTTCTGTTTGTCTAGTGCTTTAAAGTGTCATCTCATCAAAGGCCTATGTCAGATGCTCTCTTCTGAATACCATGGACTTGATTCAGTTCGTACACACTGTGTAGGCTTCTCACATTCCTATTGGTTTTTCCCTTATCCCACCTTAAACCATGAAGGTTTTTTGGTTAATGTTGCTGTGTATGTTGAATGAGATAGAACAAATGGAGGCAGTTCTAGTTCCTGTGAATGAGAATAACTGAAAACTGGCTTGAGTTACTTTAGCTTCCTGTCAGACCATGAAAGAGGCAGTGCAAAGGAGACATACAAAATTAAGGGGACCAGGAGACTTGGACCTCCAGTGACTCCCTTTGTTCCACATGAAGTACCTCCAACATTTTATGATTTCACAAGGTAATGCCAAATAAGGGATGTATCTTGTCAGAGGAAGCAAGAAGCTGGTATCGTGTCTTTCTCTCCATATTATATTAGGTGAAAAGATGTCACCATTAAAAGGTTAGTGTTAGGGACCCCTGGGTGGCTCAGTTGGTTGAACCTCTCACTCTTGCTTTCAGCTCAGGTCATGATCTCATGGGTTGTGGGAGGGAGCCCCGCATCAGTCTCCTCACTCAGCAGGGAGTCTGCTTGAAAGATTCCCTCCTTCTGTCCCTTCCCCCACACGTCCTTTCTCTCTCTCAAAATAAATAAATAAATCTTTAAAAATTTAGCCTTCTTAATATGGAAATGAAATATTTCAGTGCCACCACACCAACATTTTTATTTTTAATTTCAATTTCAGAGCCAAAGCCTGCGTATGGCCTGCAGCCTGAGAGCTGTTTTATCACTCACTTGCCACAGACAGAAACCTGTTTACCTATCCCACACAGAAACACACAGCTCCTGTGTCAGAATTACTGTTAAGAGGAAAAGCTGAATGAAAACAGACTTGTGTTCACAAAGCACAGGAAATGTATGCCAGTCACATATGCCTTCTTGAACTGGCATGATCCATTCTCAGGACCATTGCACATTTAAAAAAAATCACATCTCTTTAAAGAAAAAATAAAGGTAAAAGTAATGAAAAAAAAAGTAGATGTCAGAGGTAATAAAGTTAATTATTCAAGTATATGGAAAATTAAGATAAACTGCTTTATTTTTACTTCAGAGCACTTAAATAGTAAAGCTCTATCAAAACAAGGTGCTGTATAAAATAGAGTATAAAATATAGTTCTGTATATTTTATATATAGTTCTGTATAAAATAGAGTTCATAGCAACTAAGAATATAGTTGCTAAAATAAAATAATGAGAGATAGAATTTCACATTGAGAGTATCTCCTAGAAAATAGCTTTACAAATAAAGCTATTAAAAGTATTAGAAATATGCAAAATTTAGAGTATTTAAATTCTTGAATAGCTGCTGTGATCTCTCTAGAGAGATAAAAACCAAGAAATTGGAGAATAAAATACTAGAAAAAAGTATTCTATAACAGAAAAAGAAAATACCATCAAAATGTAAGGTCTTACTGAGTACCGAATTCAACAAAAGAAAGAACAAGATCCGCATATAAACATTGCATGATTTCATAATACCAATGACAAAAAGTTCTTAAAAATTTTTAAAGGAGAAAAAAAGAAACTGTCTTACTTATTATTGGCAATTCTGAATGAAGAACACATAGGAACAGTGATTTGCAAAGTTCCAAAAAAAGCATTTAAAATCTAGAATTACCTAACCAGCAAAATGAATATATTTTCAGATATGCAATGAATTATATAGTTTACTTCCAAAACATACTTTTTGAGAACTTACTGTAAGCTTTTCTTCAGCAGAATAAGATTAAAATAAAGAGAGAGGAAGGCATGGGACTCAGGAAGCAGTAGGTAGATCACAGAATAGCAGGTTAAGAAATTCTCTTGAACAATGTGTACCAGTCCTGAAAAATGCAGTTTCTTTGAAGCAGGAGGACAAAGGCCTTTGGGAAAGATTTCTTTGTAGAAAAAAGGTAACATGCTCCATTAGTTAGTATGACTCAGAGGATAGAAACACTCAGGTATATAATTGATTTTTTCATTCAATGAACATTTCTTGAACACATACTTTATTCTACACACTTCTGTATACACAGCAGTCGGGGTGCGGAGAGACAGAGAAGCTGTGTTTTCAAGGAGATTATATTCTACTTGTAGGAGATGGAATACACAAGCAAATAAACTTAAGTGTGTCATTACAGTGGATTTGAAGGGAAAAGTGAGCACAGCGAGTGAATGACAGTGCTACTGTTGAATAGGATTGAGACATGTTCATAACCACTACCTTGGGCTGAAGCCTAAAGTTGTAGGAACATGAAAGAGGACAGTGCATTTATAGTGTAGAGAATAAACCAAAATGCTGGAAGAGAAGAAAAGAGAAACGTATTGAGGGACCTCCTATGACCATAAGGCCATGATAAATACTGGATTTAATTCTGAATGAGATAGGAGACCCATGGATGACTCTGATGGGGTTACTCTGTTGTATGTAAAATGGATTGTTAGGGGGAATGAGTAGAAGAAGGAAAACCAATAAAAGGACTTTGAAAATAATTCTGAGGGAAGATGATCATTACTTGGCATAGAGTTTTAATAAGGGAAATGACAAGAAATATATTTGAGATATGATTTAAAGGTATAGCAGAGGCAGGAGTTTTGGCTCGATTGGATGTGTAGGAGAGAGAAAGAGAAGAGTTGAGATTGACAACAAAGTATTGCATGTGAAGAAATCGAACAACACAGTGTCCATTTAGTGGGACAAGGAGAGGAAATGAAAAGCACATTTGAGGAAACAGGGTACAGGCAGTTGGATAATATAAGGTTGGAGTTTGTGAGAGGTATTCGAGATAGAAATAGACCTTTCTCTCTCTCTCTCTCTCTTCAAGAAAAAATGGAAGCATTTATAAAATTCAGGGGGAAAACAATGTTAAGAGGCAGCCATGGTCCAAATATGTAGATGTAATCTTGATGATGGTAATGTTTTACTTCATATAACTTAGGGCCAATACATGTTATCCAAAGAAAGGATTGGTAATCCTGACACACTGCTCAATTGTTCACTGAACACTATTTTTGCAGTCATACAACTTGCATTCTATTGAATTTGCACTGGGTTTAATTTTAAGCTTTGCAAATTTATAGGCAAAGCAAGAAAGTTACGATTATGGTTGAAGAAGAAAATGTAGGATTTAACAACCTTGACAAGTGTAAAAGTAAAACTGTAGGTGACAGATGGTGGGAAATGAGAGAGGAAAAGAATGTGGGGGATGCATGGAGGCAGTGACATCTTCATCCTACACGGAAGAGAGTCAAAAGCCTTAAGTAAATTTTATAGCAGAAGAAATTGAGGAGTGAAGACATTATTTAACATTGTCTAGTTTCCCAGTGCAAGAACTAGTTAGGATCATCAGCTCTTTGGAGACATGTGCATTAGGTGATAGAATTGAAATTTCCTCTTGAGGAGTTAATTGTTTGTCTAAAACCAATCAAGACATGGAATTATAAGCATATATTTAAGGCCTCATGTGTTATAGTTTAAATTTTGGAAATTCCAGAAAAGTTATATTGGGAGTCAGTTGTAAATTATGGAGTGGAGAAGAAAATTTTCTGTATATATTTCAAAACAAGCCCTGTTGTATTTTGGCTTTTAATATTAATATAAATTATTTAAAAATTGATTAGAAAGTTATTTACATTGTAAACAATCTATAAACCTTTACTAAATACTAGGAAGAATAATGTAGGATTAGAAAAGATGTAAGGATTATAAAATGTTTCAATTGACACAATACAAAATTTTAATTCTTTCCCTATTTGGATGTTTGCTAGCACTGCCAAGATTTGTCCCATTTCACATTCATTCAATAACCTAGACAAGTGCACTTAACCATCAGAAGTTATAGGCCATAAACTTTGACCAAATGTTGTTATAAAATTGTAGTACTGTATTTGATATAAGGCCTTGTAAAAACAGAAATCGTCTTAGGGCCCTATGTACTTGAAAAATGTTAAGTGCTATGTTGAAACTGTCTTCAGCGTGATAAGGAAGATAGGACTGTGTAATGTTTATATTCCTGTAATCACACACAAGGGCACTCTTCATAGTACCCAGTAATGTGTATACCTTCATACATAGGTACACCATATATGTAATAGTGCTCATTGTTCTCATGCTTCCAATTCCTCTGGGGGGAGAGCCCCGTGTTTACTAATGTAAAGCAAGTATTTGCACGAGAATGGCTTATAATCCTTTACCTGCTCCGCAAGTAAGATTTCGTTACTTAGGATAACAATAATAACAAAAAATATGGAAAGGCTAGACCCAGGTAATTAAATTTCCCCAGAGAAATATTGGGTGGCTTCTCTGTTGAACGGAAGGCATGTCATTCTCTTTAGCAGTGATGTCCAAGCTGCCTCTGCCATTTCTGATTCAAACTTGGCCTAGAATTTAATTACTGCCTTAACTTCGTGGAGATCTTCGCCTGGCTTTTTGCATCCCCGGTCTAAAGTACTTTTGTGTATGTTTTTCCTTCTTACATAACCAGCAACACAAAAACTGGCTTCCTGAACAGCTTTTTCCTTCCGTGTCCAAAAACAGGAAGTTTGACATTGTGAACCCTTTCATTAGCGTCCCCACAAATAATAATTATAACCTTGTTTTTTCATGGTGATATTCTGGTGGTTGAGCTGATAAGTGACCTCACTCTTCAATTGAGATTCTCCATCATAAGGAGAAAGACTTGATCCAACAGTGTTAAAAAACAACAACAACAACAACAACAAAAACACCCAAAAAAAACCTTAAAATTTAAGATAACATAACACCCCATCGAAAAGGTGTAAACATTCGGCTGGAAATCATGTAGATGCACCTTGAGATTAGTAGTCTGTGTCATACTTCCAAAATAAACCTTACCCTCTTACAAGCACTTCTATTCACACTTAGTTTAATTGGAATATCTACCTCATATTCTAGTCCTGATTTTAAGTAGGTTCTTCCATGTCAGATTCAATTAACATCATCCAACATCTCCATTTTTAAGGTGAAATTGCTTCTCCACATGATGATCCTGTTGAACTAATAGATTAGCTGGGCTTGTTCTCAGTACCTGAATTCTTTGACTTCCTTTTCTCTCTTACTGTACATCTTATTCTAACATTTTCTTGTAATTTGTATATTTTAATTCTTCCTTGCACACCATTGTCTTTTGGACTTGGGTCACCTTTTCCGCCTGAACCAGAACAATTTGGTAGACGTAAATATGCAAGCAGCTGCATTATGATTGATTTTATCCAGAGTTAGCACATCCTTGCTGAGTTACTTTTTATTGCACTGTTAAAAAGTTCAGCAAACCTGACAGAGAAAATCAAATTTGGTCAGCCCTCTTGTAAAAAGTAAGTTATCATCAATTTGGAGGTGCAGATATCTCTTCAAGATGCTGATTTCATTTGCTTTGACTATCAGGAGAGCAACTGCTGGGTCATAGGATAGTTATGGTTCTATTTGTAATTTTTTGAGAAACAGTCATACCGTTTTCCATAATGGTGTTACCAATTCACATTTCCACAAAAAATGTATAATGGTTCCCTTTTCTCCAAATCCTTACCAACATTTGTTATCTTTCATTTTGTTTTGCTTTTTATGCTAGTCACCCTTCCAATATAAGAAATAATTTAATTGTGGTTTTGATTTGCATTTCCCTAATGATTAATGATATTGGAGCATCTTTCCATACACTTATTAGCCAACATATGTGCTCTTTAGAAAAATATCTCTTTCTCTTTTGCCCACTTTAATTGAATTATTAACTTTTTTCTTATTGAGTGGTATGAGTTTTTTATATATTTTGAATATGAACCCCTTATCCCCTAGACGGTTTGTCTCCCATTCTATAGATTGCCTTTTCTTTTTTGCTTATTTTATTTAAATTAATTTAATTAACATATTGTGTATTATTAGTTTCAGAGGTAGTCTTCAGTGATTCATCAGTCTAACATAATATGCAGTGCTCATTACATCACCTGCCCTCCTTAATGTCCATCACCCAGTTATCCCATCCCCCACCCCCCTCCCTTCCAGCAACCCTCGATTTGTTTCCTATGATTAGGAGTTTCTTATGGTTTGTCTCCCTCTCTGGTTTCATCTTGTTTTATTTTTCCCTCCCTTCCCCTATGATGTTCTGTTTTTTCCCTTAAATTCCACATATTGTAGATTGCCTTTTCATTTTATTGATTGTTTGCTTTGCAGGTGCTCTTTAGTGTGTTATAGTCTCAGCGTTTTACGTCTGTTGTTTTGGTGACTTATCCAAGAAATCATTGCTAAGACCACTGCCAAAGAGCTTTTTCCCTATGTTTTCCTCAAAGACTTTTTATGGTTTCAGGTTTTACATTTAAGTTGTTCATCCATTTTGAGTTAATTTTTGTAAGCAATATAACATAGGAGTCTGGTTTAATTATTTGCATGTGGCTATCCAGTTTTCCCAATACCATGAATTGATGAGCCTCTCCCTCTACATTACGTGTTCTCTGCATCCCCATGTTCATTGTAGCATTATTCGCAGTAGTCAAGATATAGAAACAATCTTTATGGCCTTTGACTGATGGATAAATGTAATGGGATATAGCTAAGGGAATCTTATTCAGTTATGAAAAAGAAGAAAGTCCTGCTATTTGTGACAGCATATGTGAAACCAGAAGCCATTATGGCAAGTGAAATAGTGAAATAAACCAGACAGAGAAAGATAAATGCTGCGTGGCATTACTTTTATGTGGAATCTTAGAAAAAATAAAAAAGCCTGTTTCATAGCAATAAAGAACAGAATGGTGGTTGCCAGAGACTGGGGAGAGGAGCAAGTGGGGAGATGTAGGTCAAAGTGTGCAAACTTCCAGTTGTAAGAAGAGTAAATTCTGAGCATCTACTGTAAAGCACAAGTACTATAACTAATAATATGGTATTGTATAATTGGAAGTTGCTCTGAGTAAATCTTAAGCATTGTCACCACCTATCCCAAAAAAGAATTATGGATTTGTTAATTGTCTTGATCTTGGTAATCATTCCACAATGTATATATCAAGTCCTCATGTTGTACACTTTAATATATACAATGATATTTTTCAGTTACTCCTCAATAAAGTCAGGAAAAGGGAATTTATCAGCTAGTATGGAAAATAGCCTTGTTTTTCAGACACAGTATATATTTGTATCTTTGATAGCTCCTTAAATGAAATATGGTCATGGATAGATGTGGAATTGGTACATTCTGTTTATCTTGTGATACCACATCTTAACACTGCCCTTTAGATTTGGGTGTTTTGAATATGTTAAAGACATTACAAAGTTGTTTTAAACAGAATTGAAAATCAGTGTCTCCCCTTCAAGAAAACTGGGCTAGGTTAACAAAACATGATTCAGCGTCTGGACTCATATTCTTAATATGCCCTCTGTTCTGTGTTGCTGGATTCACGTATGAGCCCATATTTCTGATTTTACCATATTAACATACTAAGGATGGAAACCTACAATACCACTCCAAAAGAGAATTTGAATTTAATTGCATGTCTTTCCCATCATTAAGACAGGTCTTAGCTTCCCCAAAAGGATTGAAAACAAACTGAGCCACTATTTTAAAAAATGTTTAATACCCTCTGTTGATTCTTTCACTCATTTCAGACACCTCTGCTCATCTAGAGGACTAATTGGGAGTTACGTTTTCTCTTTGGAATTCCCTTAGAGTCTTATTTGTTTTTCTAGGACATATGCCACCTTCCACGTTACTAAGAATTTACATTTTATAATCATCACATTTTTTGTTGTGGGATTAAAAGTTATTTGAAAATAGATACCATTTCTTATTCACCTACATACCTCAGTTGCCAGTGAACCAAATCTGTAGCATTAGATAAATATTGAACTGAGCTTAAACTTTCACTTTCCTTCTAGGCCTCATTAATATCTTCTCTTTTGTAGGGATAGTTCAACCAACATATCAGCTTGAACAATGTTATCGTTTTCTTTAGTATTATCTAAAATTAGTATAATTCTTTGTCTTAAGTGTTAAAAATAATAGGCCAAACAAAGAATTCACTCAGGTCAGTCTATGATTTCTCATCTGGAATAAATAACTTCTGAAATAAAAATCCTAGTTAAAATTCTATAAAGATGTGTAAGAATGTCAAGGAAAAGTGCTACACTGTTGATTTTACATAAAATCACTTAGCTTATTCCTAAAATCAGGTTATAAATTGTTAAAAATTTATCCAAGGCAAATCAAATTTCTGTTTTCCTGAATTTGTGGTGGAGGGTGTTATCATAAAACTTTGTTTTTAACTATATGACAAGAACATAACTGTGAGATTCCAAGTAATGATCCATATAGGACGAGTCACTGAAACTACCAATATTCCAAAACAAGCTATTGCCTTTTGAATATTTTAAATTAACTGCTCTTCAACTCAAGATATAACTACATTTTTGGTAATATGACAAGTGAGGATAAACCCAATACCACAGATTCACTGCCTTTTCACAAGCTGAAAGTTGGTACTCATGTTTCTTCATAAGACATAGTTATAAAAGAAAGTTTGGAAACATTTAGATAGCATTTATCCAAAATATAAAACACAGTTCAAGATAATTAAGAATGTTAAATATAATATAGTTTATACCAAATATATTTATTAAACTATTTATTCATTCATGAATATGTATCCTATAACTGTTTTGTGTCACAAAACTGTTAGACTTAGTCCTCACTTTCATGGAGTCCATACCTCAGCAGAGAAAGTGGATATCACACAAATAATAAGAAATATGATAAATACCAACAGAACTGTGGTTAATTATCATTATAAATGTGTGTGTTTCTTTCTATATTAAATATGTTGAAGGCATTTATGGTTTTTTTTTTTAATATTTTATTTATTTGACAGAAATCACAACTAGGCAGAGAGGCAGGCAGAGAGAGAGGAGGAAGCAGGCTCCCTGCCGAGCAGAGAGCCCGATGCGGGGCTCGATCCCAGGACACCGGGATCATGACCTGAGCCGAAAGCAGAGGCTTTAACCCACTGAGCCACCCAGGCGCCCCGCATTTATGGGTTTTTAAAGCACCTAGTACACTGTCTTGTAAACTGATGATAAATATTTGTTAAATGAATGAAGAAATCAATATATAACTGTAATAGTCATGTGGAGTGCCTAAAGGCTATAATGGTGTATGAGGAATGGCATGCAGAAGTATTTTACATGAAGGCTAGAAGGCTTGCTCTAAAATTTTATTAGAAACCGAATAAGAAAAAATTCAGATTTTCAAGTCAAGAGTACAGGTCTTAGAATAGATGTAAGAAAGCTTTCCAAAGAGTTGGTAGTCATTAAATATTATAATTTATTTCCAGATGAAGTTGTCAAATTCTTTTCACATGTCTTTGAGAATAAGATAGGAGTTTCATCTGTTCAGGATACTTTAATTGTCTCTACATTATGCCAAAACATCTGCTAGTTTCGGTCAATAGTAAAAACTCCATACTGCCAATTCAAAGAATAAAACCAGCTCAATCATTTTTCTGGCATCTCATAGCTCAAACAAACCTGTTGATTGACATTTTTATTTTTCAAATTATTTTAGCTTAATGGTAACTTCAGGCTCTTGTAGTTCTGTCTGAGTGGGTTAAATTACGTAAAATTTCTAAATGCCTTTTCTGCTATATATGAATTAACCTATTGTTTATTCATGATGGATGAATAAAAAATATGTTACCTTTATATAATTTGAATGAAACATACTTTAGGTACCTTTAAAAACATTTAATGTGAGAAAATGCTAATGTCTATATTTAAGTTATAATGAAAATTGTTAGAACTTAAGACATTGTACCAAATTGTCACAGGTGAGTACATTTTATATATTTCACTATTATACATAATGACATGCAACAACAAAAAAAAACTTCGGGAAGTTTTTTATACCAAAAGCGAGGAAAATGAGACGGAAATTGCTGTTCATAATTAAGAGCTGGGTTGATACTCAGTGAATACCTGTTGGATAGATTAATTATTGACTGGCTGCTTTATATGGGAGACACTGATATTACATATATATGAGAAGAAGTAATATTCTTAATCTGCTCATTCTATGTGCCTAAAACAATACTTCATCTGAAATCTTCAGCTAAGCGTTTTTCCAATGAGAAGAGGAAATTGGATAGCAGAGGTATATGGGAGAGAAAATGGCCACTTGTTTCATGCTCTGCTTGAGTTTTTACCCTGTAATCTTTCCTATTAGGTGATTATTTCTAATGAACAAAAGAAATTGACTCCTTTTTATGTATGTTTATAAGTGTGTAAATAACCAATATTTAAATTTATAATTTATTTATTTTTTTTTAAAGATTTTATTTATTTATTTGACAGAGAGATCACAAGCAGGCAGAGAGGCAGGCAGAGAGAGAGGAGGAAGCAGGCTCCCCTAGAGAGCAGAGAGCCCGATGCGGGGCTCGATCCCAGGACCCTGGGATCATGACCTGAGCCGAAGGCAGCGGCTTAACCCACTGAGCCACCCAGGCGCCCCTTAAATTTATAATTTAATTCAATTTTAAAATAATAGACCTTTATGAGATGTTGCCTTACAACATTAGACTAAGGGCTTTACATTTCTTTCCCGGGAGTTATATTAACTTAATAGGGCAGATACTCATTTTACCGATGAGGTAATAAAGATAAGAGGTCAGTGGTTTAAAAAGTTAGTGATTAAAAACAACAGCTTCAAAAAAAAAAAAAAAAAAGAATCTTCCATGATCGCTTATTCTTATAAAGTAATACGCCATTTTGATTAGAGCAATTCGGTTGATGTTACCTTGTATGTACTCAAGTCAAAGTATCATTAGTAGCTGTAGAAGGTAAGAATCAAAGATCAACCTTATAAAAGATTATTCATCATTCATGTAAGGTTCAATATGAGTGTTTGAAACCTGTGAGTGGTTCTTCAAGGGATATTTAGATTCCCGTGGTCTTTTTGGTTTGTGGCTCAGGCCTTTAGAAAAGTGACTTTCAAGACACTGTTTTTCTTTCCCAAGTTAGAGGCAAGCGGGGCATACATGTGTAGGATGATGAATGGAGTTTCTTAAGAGCCAGTACTGGAACCTACACACTTTACCTGCACTCACCTTTCACTTTTTTTTTTTTTTTTTTAATATTTTATTTGTTTATTTGACAGAGAGAGAGAGAGCACAAGTAAGCAGAGCATCAGGAAGAGGGGGAGAGAGAAGCAGGCTCTCTGCTGAGCAGGGAGCCTGGTGTGGGGCTTGATCCCAGGACCCTGGAATCATGACCCGAGCTGAAGGCAGCCACTTAACCAACTGAGCCACCCGGGCGCCCCTCACCTTTCACTTTTAATAGCTCATTCATATGGATGTGCCTAAATGCAAGGGAGATGTGAAATGTATTCTAGCTATTTGCCCAAGAAGCATTGGGTTTCATGGGTATCTACTGAGACTCTACCACAACCCATTCTTCTGTTCATCAAATATTTTATGCAGAGAACATACCCAAAGGGAAAACCCAGATTTCTTAGTCACTCTTTCAGCTGATGTGCCTTTTAAAATGGAGGAAGGAGACAAGAGCCAAGGAAAGTGGGCAACCACCAGTTGTAGGAAAAGGCGAGGAAATAAACTCTCAGCTATGGGCTCCAGAAAGGGACACAGTACTGACAACAATGTCATTTTGTACCAGTGGGACCTTTATTGGACTTCCAAGTGCTATAAAATGATAAATTTATGCTTTCTTAAGTTACTGAATTTGTGATAATTTGTTATAGCATCAATAAAAAACTATTATAACTCTCTCCTAAACATCCAGTATACAAAGGGGATGCAGGAACAGGATAACAGCAAAGCATTGCAGTTTAGGGAAGGAAAAAGTGGGAGATACCCAGCAGTATTGGCTCACAACAATAATTTAGACTTGACTGGAAGGCATTGTGATTTCGCCTTTTTCCTGGTGATTAGGAGAGTTGCCTAGTTACAGCTGATTTTGTTCTTTGATGGAAAATTCCTTGTTTTTAAGTAAGTGAGGCTCCCAGCTCCATCTTCTGCAAGGTTTCTCTTCTGTCATTATTCTCTACCTAAAATGAGTTGTGGGGATTATATTTTCCTTCAATATTACAAGTTTTTGTTGTTGTTTTTTAGAAAGAGATGACGTGTGAGCAGGGTGTGGGGGGGCAGAGGGAGAGAAAGAATGTTAAGCAGGCTCCACAACCATGGCAGAGCCTGTCTTGGGGCTCAATCTCACGACCCTGAGGTCATGACCTGAGCTGAGTCAAGAGTCAGATGCTTAACCAACCGAGCCACTCAGGCACCCTATTACATGGTTTTTACAAGCTCCTTGCTTTTGTAAATGAGGAACCATGATGTTTTTGTTAACAAAATCAAAACGAGGGGCGCCTGGGTGGCTCAGTGGGTTAAAGCCTCTGCCTTCGGCTTAGGTCATGATCTCAGGGTCCTGGGATTGAGCCCCACATCGGGCTCTCTGCTCAATGGGGAGCCTGCTTCCCTTCCTCTCTCTCTGCCTGCCTCTCTGCCTACTTGTGATCTCTGTCTATCAGATAAATAAATAAAATCTTTAAAAAAAATTCAAAACGATATCTTTAAAAATCTTAATAGGATTATTTTCTATTTGATTCCAGGTAGTTCCTATGTCTTTACCACACTGAAATTATTTTCCAGACAGAGCTAGAATATGCTGTGTTCTTTAGTTCTTTACTGATGGTGTTTTGGTTGTTTCCTAGACATTAAATCTCTTTGAGTTACTATGAGTTCATTTGGAAATCAAGGATTAAGACAGTAGCTGCTTTATGGGATTAACATGTAGATTAAATATGAAAATGTATATAAATCACTTAGCTCATGGCCAGATAAGCCATAAGTATTGAGAAAGAATTTAGCTGTTGATTACAGAATACTCTTTCTGTTTGAATTACCAACATTGCAAATTATCCTCACTAAGCTCTCTTAACTTTGGATGTGGAGGCTGCTGTATTCACACTGATTGCATTTATCCAGCACTTTTTACTCCACTGATAAAATGAAGAATTTAATTTACATTTCACTGCACTGCCAAATGCTGGTGTTTTCCATATTTGTTTTTAGGAAGTCCATCATATTTTCATTTCCATGATTTTTCCTCATAACATAGTTTTCTGATGTATAATCAAACAATTAAAAACAAATCAAAACCTTCCAAAAAATGGGAAGAGTGATCACAACTTGGAAGAGAGAAAATGACATGTCATCCATGAAGATCATTTAGCTACTCTGATTTATTTGATGTTAGAATAAAATTCTAGCAATATCTATACACGTTATCAGTGAAGCCAGGCAGAACAATGATTAACAAAGAGATTATTAAATGCCAGGCATGTGGGTAAGGAGCATTGAAGATGCTGATATACATGCACCCATTGTGTACTCACAAACTTCTTTGGAAACAGGTACTATTATTATCCCCATTCTACAAGTGAGTAAACTGTGGCATGATTAGTAGTTGTGCAAGATGTAAAAGGGCTAATACAAACATGTAGAGGGTCCTTGGTTTTCCCTTTGTCTTCTGTCTTTGCTCTTTTTTTTTCTTTTTACATTTCTGTCTTTGAAATTTGACTAGACAGTAAGCCACAAGGCTTACAAAAACAGTCTTGGAACGTTCTATTCTGGGGGTTATCATAACCTGGAAGAAGAAAGATAAAATTTGGATCAGTCCTGAGCCATTGATTTCGTTCAAGTAAAAAACTGCTCTATAAATCAAAACATGAAGGATATGTACCCACCTTCCGCCATCCTATCAAATTCTGTTCCTTCTTTGGTTGAAGAGTTACCTGATCTGCTAGTGGTCTCCCATCCAAGTACTAACCAGGCCCGACCCTGCTTAGCTTCCGAGATCAGGTGCGTTCAGGGTGGTATGGCCTAGACTGCTAGTGGTTTCTTATGCGCATCTGTTAAATCTGTTTAACCTCTATTAAGTCACTTAAGTCATTTATCTTTCACACAGATAGCAGTGCTAGTAACTGGCAGGCCAGAATTGGCTTAGACACAGTCATTCAGGCTCAAGCTTTGATACTTCTATGCACTTTATGCCTCTTTTCTTTTTAAACTTTTTTTTTTGTGTGGAAATGTTTATGTTTACGTATATGCAAAAGCAGATAGAATCCTATAAAGAATGAAATCCCATGCATCCATCTCTCTGTTTCAGAAAATATCAACTTGATGTCATTATTTCATGTATTTTTCACCTTCATATACATTGTTTGTTTGCTGTAGTATTTAAAAGAAAATCCCAATATAACAAAAATGCTACTAGCACCCGTTAATATTAACAACATTGTAACATGTAACATTCAGTCTGTATCTCATTTTCATCAATAGTCTCAAAGTTATCTTTTTACCATGGAATTCTAAAAACCAATATTCACAAATGCCCATATATTGCCTTTGGTTGTTTTGATTCTTAAAAACTGAATTATATAGTTTCAGTCTTTCCTGCTTTTTTGTGCCATTTATTGGTGAAAGGATACATGTCATTTGTCTCATGGAATGTTCTGTATTTCATAATTTGCCTCTTTGCTACTTCAGTTGTCTTTTACCTTGTTTCTCTTTCTCCTACATTTTCAGTAAACCGGTAGTTAGATTCCTGATTTTTTTTAAAAGATTTTATTTATTTATTTGACAGAGAGATAGAGCCAGAGATCCTAAGTGAAGGGAATGGCAGAGGGAGAGGGAGAAGCAGGCTCTGCACTGAGCGGGGAGACTGACGCAGGGTTCGATCCCATGATCCTGT
>NW_019154107.1:7783181-7873145 GCF_002288905.1 Enhydra lutris kenyoni | reverse complement strand
GATCATGACCTGAGCCAAAGGCAGATGTTTAACCATCTGAGCCACTCAGGCACCCCAAGAGTCCTGATTTTAATCATATTTCATTTTTAGCGAAAGCACATCTCCATTTCATTGCAACTTACTTCTTACTGTATCACATCATGAGACACATAAAGTCTAGTTGTCCAATTTGAGTGAATCTAATGTTACCATTCATTTCCCATGGTATAAGGCTGATGCTTCCACTATAATATTTTCCCGTCAAGCTTTGTCCAAAAACATGTTACCATTCATTGATGATAGTTGTCTGGGTTCAGTGTCTCGATCCCATGATCCTGGGATCATGACCTGAGCCAAAGGCAGATGTTTAACCATCTGAGCCACTCAGGCACCCCAAGAGTCCTGATTTTAATCATATTTCATTTTTAGCGAAAGCACATCTCCATTTCATTGCAACTTACTTCTTACTGTATCACATCATGAGACACATAAAGTCTAGTTGTCCAATTTGAGTGAATCTAATGTTACCATTCATTTCCCATGGTATAAGGCTGATGCTTCCACTATAATATTTTCCCGTCAAGCTTTGTCCAAAAACATGTTACCATTCATTGATGATAGTTGTCTGGGTTCAGTGTCTCATCAGAGATTGGAGAATGTTGATATTCTAATAATTTATTGTTAAGATTTATTCTAAATAGAACATTCTCTCATCTACTCTTTGGTTACCATGAAGCACAGTTAATATAAGAAACTCAGAGAAAAATGTGTAATTCTATTTCACAAGCTAGAATTTTTACAGAAATGAGTCTGTCCTCCAGAAACCCCAATGAAGAGTAATAAGACAGAATAATGTGTAATGTTATGAATAAATGGATTTTTATATACTTCAAATATTTGCAGGTATTCCATTTGATCGTCAATATACTCTGCCTTATATCAGTGGAAGATGCTTCCATATTGACTCATATCTTTTTTACCTGACCATCTTAGTCTTTAAAATCTTCATTGCTTTCTGGCATAACAGTATATCCTGGAATCATCTTGAATATATTTTTGTCTTTTTTCCCTATAATCAAGAATTCCCCTGAAAATCTCTGATTCTCTTTAATGGAAAATGGTTTTGGGAGCTCACAGTCTAGGTTCCAGTAGTAATCATTGCCACTAGTTTGACATTTGTCCTAGGCTTTATCAGTGAATGCATTTAATAAATATATATTTTTTACAGAGAAACAAATCTTGAATATATGCTGATTTTCTTTTTTTTTAATTTATGTATTATTTTAGAGATCAAAAGAGAAAGCATAAGCAGGAACATAAGCAGGAGGGACAGAGGGAGAGGGAGAGAGAATCCCAAGCTGACTTCATGCTGAACAGGGAGCCTGACAAAGGGCTCAATCCCATGACCCTGAGATCATGATCTGAGCTGAAATGAAGAGTTGAAAGCTTAACCAACTGCCCCATTCAGGTGCCCCCCGCTTTTTATGCTGATTTTTTTTGTGCTGATTTTTTTTAATTTTTTTATGCTGATTTTCTGAGTCAAATTTAAGTTTCCATTCATTTTACTTGAAGTTTTTTATACTTTCATCTCTTTATTCTTAGTCCAAAAATTTTCTTAATGCCATTGCCATAGTTATGTGTCTCCTTTCTTGTACAGTATGCCTATAATACTTTAACAATAACATCATCAATATATTTTGCTAACAACAATAGGATGAGGGGCATCTGGGTGGCTCAGTTGGTTAAGCATCTGCCTTCTGCTTAGGTCATGATCCCAGGGTCCTGGAACCAAGCCCCACTTCGGGCTCCCTGCTCAGTGAAAAGCCTGCTTCTCCCTCTCCTTTTGCCCACCCCTTCCCTCTTGTGCATGCTCTCTCTCTCTCTCTTTCTCAAATAAGTAAATAATTATTAGGAAAAAAAATAGGACTAAATGAAGTTTAAAAGTTTTTCTTGCTTTTGGGGCACCTGGGTGGCTCAGTTGGTTGAACATCAAGATCTTGACTTTGGCTCAGGTCATGATCTCAGTGTGGTGGGATTCACCTCCGAGTCAGGCTCTGTGCTCAGCACAGAGTTTGCTTGAGATTCTCTCACCCTTTCCCTCTACCCCTCCCCCTGCTCACGCATGCTTGTTTTCTTTCTCAATAAATAAATTCATTAAATCTTTAAAAGCTTTTCATGTTTTCTTTTGAGTATAACCCAACAAGAATGCATGTGAAAGTATTGTTTTTTAGAATTAATTAATTTCTCCCTATGGCTAGCCCACCAACTATATACAATTAGATATGTTTGTTTACTTTGGGTTAGATTTTTAGAATTTTTGTTTCATTTCCAGTTTAATATTTGTAACTATGGAAAATATTATGATTCCATTGTCAAAATCATAATATTGGAGAGGAAAAGTTTTACTCTTCCCTTCAATTCTTCCAGCTGGTCTAAAATTTAAATTGACATAGGGCGCCGGGGTGTCTCAGTCAGTTAAGCATCCAACTCTTGATTTCAGCTCAGGTCATGATCTCAGGGGTTTAAGATTGAGCCCTACATCCAGCTCCATGCCCAGCATATTTTACTACCTTTAAACATATTTGTATTGAGCCAATATTTCTTTTTTATATTTTCAGTGAGTTTTTTGTCTTTTTCTTTATAATTAAAAAAAAATCTTTATGTAATGGCAATATTAGGAGTTTGTAAAAAATTGCAAATCATTTCATAGGACTTTTATTTGATTTTGACTTAAAGAATTTTACATCATTCAAGAAATTAATTATAGTCTGCTGTAATTACTATATGTGGGGTTCTCGGGAAGAAATGAACACCAAAAATCTGTATAACATCTTATTGGATATATTTTACTATGTAGTATATCTCATTTATTTTCATTATTTGTTTACACATATGCTGTGGATTTGGGTTTCTTTTTAAACATATAAATCTTCTTAGAGTGGGCTATTCACCAGCTTTGCCCATTTTTCTAAAGGATTGTCTGTTTTTTCCTTGTAGGGTTTAAAAAATAAATTATGAACATGAATCTATCTCTTATATATGCTGCACATACCTTCTGCTTAGTCACTTGCCTTTTAACTTTCTCAGTGGTGTTTCTTCTTTGTTTTGTTTATGAATAGAAATTCTTAATTTTAAGGTTAAGTTTAATTTATCAAAACTCCTTTCATGCTTGGATATTTTTATATCATATTTGTGAAATATTTCCAGGGCGCCTGGATGGCTCAGTTGTTAAGTATCTGCTTTTGGCTCGAGTCGTAATAATATCACCTTTGTCATCAATCTGGTGACTGTTGGTCTCTTTCTGGATTTAATTCTATTCTGTTTATCTATTTGTCTGGTCTTTTGTAATTGAATTATCATGAGTTCATTCCTTGGAGAGTCACACATAGAAACTGCAACAGGAAGTGTCAAACAAAGGATACTTTATTTACAGCAAGCAAGGAGACCAGGGGAAATAACTTCCAAAGTTTTGACTCACTGAGTGAGAGTGAGTGGGTTGCTTTTTTAGGGGCACGGTGGATATTAGAAAGGGGAGCCTTGTCATCCTGTGTAGAGGTGGACCTACGGTCGTACATGTGCCTTGAGATTATATACCTATACACATATTGTACATTATGTAAATGAGGATTGTGTTCCACCTTGGGCAGAGATTTTAGTATAATGAGGTAAAGTTAAGTGTTGGTTACCCTATGGGTTATTCCATGATCCATCTGTGAAGGTGTGATTCTGGGTTAAGCTCAATCTAGTGTGCGTGGTCTGGGCCCACCAAAACTCTTTTTCTGGGCAGTTGTTATTGCTCAATGGGTAGTTTCAGACAAGATAAACTAGAAAAAAGAGCTTAAGGGAAAATGTGGGACAAAGGTGGTAAGAACAAGCAAGCTGAGTGGTAAAGGTCAGGTCCTGAGGTCTAGCTGGTGACAAATCTTTCCTCTAGTTTTATTCTGTTCTTCATTCTTGGGGAGCATGGGACAAAGGTACATCTTCTGTAGCTACTGTTAGACAAGGTTGTAGTCATCATGATTAATAGAGGAACAGAATTTTCCTCAGCTTGTTTTAGATATGTTTCGGTCATCATGTTTAAGCCCAATTCATATCTTCACAATACTACCATTTGTAATTTTATGGTCTGTATGCAATTGGACAGAAATTGTTTCAGTTATGCATGCAAGGTCCAAACAGTACTAAGACAAGTCTTAAGTTTATTTCCCTTCATTATATTCTTACTGATATTTACTAGGGAATTTAGTTCCCAGGGATGTTCAAGTGTGTTTATAGCTTTTGGCATTTCTAGGATTAATATCACCAGGACTAACATCAAGAAAGTGTTCATTTTAAAATCAGACCAAGGCAGAGGGGACTAGAACATTGTCTATTTTGCTGTGTACTATCAATAAGCTGTGGCGTTCCTTATTGAATGGTCACAGAGAGTGATTTCATCTATTTAAGGGCCTGGCAGCAAACAATAAGGCCAAAGAAACAAGAACAGTAGAACTAGTATCCTACAGATAGAGATTGTTATAGTATATAAGTTTGAGAACCCTTATTTAATGAGGCTCCACTTCTCTTGAGGGTATCTTCAGAACAGAACTCTCAGGTCAATAAGTGGCTCTTGGGAATACTTGTTGTCATCCAGTGCTGGTAGTATCTCTTCCTAGGGCCCTGGTCAGATGCCTTTTTACTTTAGTATGGTGAATCCAAGGTATGACTCTGATTTTAAGAAAGAGTATGTGTTTTATAGTACTAGGTAGGGCCCTGTTCATATAGGATATAGTTGGTCCTAGGATGACCCATTTTTCCAAATTTTGAGATATATCCCATCTCCAGGTTCATTTGGGTGAGGCTTAATTTGAGTGGGCTGGGGGAGGCAAAAATTTCCATACATGTTGAATGTATCCACCTCCTGTCAAAGATTAATTATGTGCTTAATGGCCAGAGAAACCTCCAGTCTGGAGGTGAGAAGGAGTCAGAGCCTTTTGGAAACATTTCCCATAAGTTATTTCAAATGGGATGAACTTTTAGTTTGCCCTTTGAGGCAGCTCTCACTCTGGGAGAGCTATTGGTAGTAACCTTAACCAGTTTTCCTGTGTTCCCTGGCCCAACTTGGCCAGGGTCTTTTTTCAGGGTTTCATTAGCACATTCTGTCTTCCCAGAAGCCTGAGATCTCCAGGCAGCTTGTAACCTCCACTTAATATTTAAAGCCTTAGTTACCTCAGAAGTAATTTTTGATACAAAAACTGACCCATTCTCATTTTGGATTGACCTTGGTAATCCAAATCAAGGAATTATCTGTTAATAAAAGTCCTTTATTACTCTATTAGCTCATTCTGTCCTACAGGGAAAGGCCTCAATCCATCCAATAAATCTATCTACAAACACTGAAAGGTATTTCAACTCTCCAGGGGCTATCAGCATTTCAGTAAAGCAGTCAATCCTCCCCTAGCATTGTACCCCCGATTTGAGTTGCTCTAACTAGAGGGGGTCCTGCAGGACTGGTTTGTACATTATTTGTCTGGCATCGGGCACACCAGTTTGTTGTTTTCTCAATAATTCCCTTTATCATTCAGGTGCTGATAATCTTTATTTACCATAGGTATAAAGCTTCTTTAACATAATGAGTCTTGTGTAGTCTTAAGGATTCCTCAAATAGTCTGCTTAGGCACCCAGATTATCCTATTGTTATTTATCATTTGTCCTGTGACTATCAGAGACCGCTGTGGTTTTTTTGTCTCATCCTGGAAGTAGGAGGGAGTGAACTCCTATAGTCCTGGAGAGGGAATTAGTGGCACTTGCACAATCTTCCCAGACTTGGCAGACCATTTTGTAACTGCATGAGCCAAATTATTTCCTTCTGTTACTTCTGAATTTCCCTTTTGATGATCTCTACAGGGAGCTGTTGCCAATTCTTGAGGCTTATGTATGGCTCCTAGCTCTCTGTGGATTTCCTTGCCATATTCAGTTTCTCCATTTTCGCTTTCTAGAAGTGCCCCAACCCTCCAGATGGCTCCATGGGCATGAATTACAAAGAAGGCATATTTAGAATGAGTATAAATAGTTAAGCCCTGTCCTTACTCAATTCTAATACTCTGGTTAAGTGCAATTATTTCTGTCTTTTAGACTGAGGTGCCGGAGTTGGTTTTTAGACTTTATAATAGCATTTAGGAACACTACTGCATATCTTGCCCTTTTAGTCCATTTTCCATAAACTGCTGCCATCTACAAACCAGATTTCCTCTGCATTGGACAGAGATTCACTCTGGGGATCTTTGTGGCTAGAATAAATTTGATCAAGTACTTGATGATAGGGGAGTAGCATGGCAGCTGTAATGGGGATGGTGGTGATGGATATCTATCAGCATGGCCTGATGTTGTAACATTCTGTTTTGTGACAACTACAGATGTCCCTAGGTTTCCAGTAAAACAGAAACCTGGCGTAGTGTCCAAACAGTCATAGGCTGACTCCTAGTTAGTTTTTCTGCTTCTTTTATCGAGAGGCATGTGGCTGATGCTGCTCTTAGGCAAGGGAGCCCCTGGCCACCATGTCCAACTGTTTAGAATTATAAGCAACCATTTTTTGTAAGAGCCCCAGCGTTTGGGGTAACATAGATAACAGCTATTCCTTGCCTTTCATGTATTTACAAATCAAACAGCTTGTCAAAATCAAATAGTACTAAGGCTGGGGCCTTCCTAAATAAGGCTTCAAGTTGCCTAGCTTCAATTTGCAGGGCTGTAGGGCAAAAGGCAGTTTTAGTTCTCAATGATTCCAAGTCAAAAGAATGAAAGAAAATTGGAAACCTTGGTTTGGTGGGTCATAGCCAGACATTTAAGGAAACCAGATGAATTCAGGATGCAGACCAGTTTTATAAGGACACAACAAACACTTAAAATCAGAAACAGAATCTAGCATCCACAAAGAAGTGTTACTGAAATATAATTTTTCTCTGAAATCACCCACATTTCCTTCAAAGAAAGCCAAATTGAGACTAAATCATTTGTAAAACAAGTCCAGTTTTAATAAAGTTCGCCTAATTATTTATGTAAGCTGATCAAGAATAGTGATTGACCATTAAGTTTTAAAATTTGCTTTGCTGAAAGATTTATAAGGAATTTCAAATTGAACTTTTAATAGGCTCTCAAGGCCAGAAGCTAAGCCAAATACTTGACTTCTGATTTGCTTGCAATACCTGCAAATTTAGGTGAATTCCTCTCCTCAAGGTTCCCAAAATATCCTGACATTTCCTGCACCTGCCAGGAAGTGACCTCCTTTATTTAGCTGGTAAGGCTCCTGGGAACTCTGTAAGTATGGTATCAGGCCAACATTTTCAAGGGGCTTTATTAGCTCCATAAAGTCAAAATTAGTTCCTAAGAGCTGTCAGATCATATCTGAGTCTATGCATGGCTTTCTCAGATATGCCATTCCACTCAAAGCCTTGGTAATATCATGTTTCCAATGGTGTTCTCTTACAAAGGGAGCAGATTCTTGTTGAACTTGTGCAAATAGTTATAATTGCCATAAGAGGAAGAAAACTCATTGAAGGGTTTCTGAATTCTGCAGGGTTCAGGTAAGGAGAAATTGAAATATTTCAGTTTGTTCGCAAAAATATTTTATTGTATTTCTCTAAGTCATAGATATTTTAAAAGAAAACGATTCCTCAAATCTGGAAGAGTGGACATTAGAAAGCCAGTATTTCAAACAAGATTCATAAAGCTGTAATCAACTTCCTCAATTCATTCAGTCCCATGTTATTAATTCTTGTTCTGTTTGAATGCAGCTTCACTGTTAGTGCTGGAAATTCT
Source organism: Enhydra lutris kenyoni (assembly GCF_002288905.1). Lineage (NCBI taxonomy): Eukaryota > Metazoa > Chordata > Mammalia > Carnivora > Mustelidae > Enhydra > Enhydra lutris. The sequence goes on along the minus strand of NW_019154107.1, from coordinate 7,865,372 downwards.
TACCTGTTTAGTTTTACGATCTTAAAGGTATAAGAAAACCTGTGTTTGTCAAAAAGTCCTTTTAATGAATCTCCTTGAAAATGAAGCATATTTTGCAAGATCATGGTAACAATAACTATAAATAATAAAAATACTCAAAAATGGACATGGTAAAAGATCTGATGAAAGTTCATTATAATGCAGTTGACAAGGCATTCTGCATATTTCTATGACATACAACATTTCAATAATTAGAATATTGAGTGATGACCCTATACCAAGACATATGAAAACTTTAGGAATTTCATATAATTTCTATAACAGTTATAGTATTTTTGCATATAATATAGTCTAAGATGATTCATTATCATTTTTTGACAATGTTTCCCATGTAGCATAACATACCAAATAAACAAACCTAATTAGTCAAAACAAGTTCATTTAGAATTTGAATCTTGATAATTTTGTTAAAAATCTCAGAAGGTTTTAAAGGACATGCCTAAACAGGATAATGAATTATTATAAAACTTAATATTTAATTGTCCATTTTACCAAACTGGCAATAAGAGATTCTATAGAAGATTTTATACTTGTTAGCAAAACTAAGCTTCTTTAATATTAAAATGTTTTAACTTTTTTAACTAATCAAAGACCTGATAAAGACAAAGCTTAGAATTTTTGTTCTTCTGGGAAGATAAAGGAAAACTTTGTTTACAACTTCTTATGAAGAGTAGACCAGTAATCCAAGAAAACTTTGTCTTTTCAACAGAGAAAAACCAAATCTCAATCTAATACCATTGTAGTTTTAAAACTCATTCATTCTTGACCATGCATACGATTTTTTTAAGATTCCCTCATAAACCTAGCTATTGCTTTTTTTATTTATATTTTGTCTTAAGCCTTCTTTAATAAATAGTCTCATTTTCAACAAAATTACTTTCCTTTCCTTCAACAAAAATGTATTCTTATTCTTTATAACTTTCTTACCAAAAATACATCTTACTTTACTTGCATACAGAGTTCTTAATATTTCTTGCCATCTCAATTACATTTATCAGAACTTTTACTTTTAGGAAACTTTGTCTCCTGTGAAAACTAAATATTAATCAATTGTGAACTGTGTCTTATGCCAGATTTCTTCAGATTGGAAATTTATGAATATATTTCACAGCTTCTAGAGCCATGTTTTTTTTTTCATAGTACAGCTATTTAATAAAGCATAATACCTGTTTACTAATAGACCCAAGTACCCTCAGTTTCCTTGCAAACATAGCAAAAAGCAGACACATCTACATTCAGTAATCAATGCTTTAGTATTCTCTCTTATTTGAAGATACTTAGATACCCAATGAATTCAACCCAATTTATCATTTAACTTGGCAAAACTTTAAAGTTCTAGGTGAGCAAAGATTTGAAATCTATTTAAAGGTTTTACCTACAAAACTTTTTATGTATTCAGTCTGCTTGTTCTTAACAATTACCCATGAAAACTTCATGAAACAGACAACCTCAACCATCTAAGTCATTTTTGCTGACATACTGCAATAGATACAATATGAATTTAATAAATTCAGATAGAATAAAAGTTGATTATTATATTTGATGTCGATAACACCAAAAGACATGTGTATTTTAATTTATTGAACATTATCCCTGATTATGCAAACTTGAAAAACATTTGTGTTAGTTTTTATATTTCTGGGTTTTAGAATGCCTTGGTTTTTATAAGCACTTTTCTTCTAACCTACTAAATAGAGATTTTACCTGTTCCAGGTGTATGCTTCCAGTGACCTAAGGAGCTGTTGCCTCCTTTGTCCATGGTTGCAAGGGAAGAAGAAGGTGCACCAAAGCCAAGTAGCAAGGGTGGAGAATTAAACAGGGAAAACAACAAACAGACCAAACATCCAGGTGGGATAGAGATTTCTTTCCCACCTTCTAGGCCTTAACCAACAGCCAGGCTGGATGGAGGTTTCTTTTAATCTCCCAGACTCTAGTCTAGTCTTTGTTAGATCACTCTCGTTTTGCCAGGCTGAAGCATTCAAGCCTCTCATGGCCAGATTTTGTGATCTTCTCTTATCCAGGGAAACCCAGACTCAAGTCTAATCACAATGTTCAATCTTCTAGAGTATTTACCGGAAGGGCCCTGTCATTTCCCCAAGTATTCTGACTGTTACACTGGTTTGCCCGGACTTTATGAGACAGCTCTAGTTTTACCTCTAAAAGTTGCGGTGTGGACCTGATGTAACTTATCTCAACAGAAATCCTTCTGAGTAAAAGTAATCAGAGTCATCACTGGATCTGAGTTTAGGACAGAATGCCAGGCCAGTGGTCAGAAGCACCAAGAAGGGAGAGTCCCCTCAAAGGACTCCATTCCTGGTCCCAGTAGCTTGAACAGGATAGCCTGGGGAAGCTCTTCCTACCCATAGTTCTGGCTGTTGGAAACCAGGGAAGGGGAGGGAAGAATCTCAATAGAACAACTGTTCTCTCTGGGTCACTGAATTATAACTTAGCTAATGTGAGTTCGCTCCTTGGTGAGTCACAAATAGAAACTATTAACCTGTGAGTTGTTGCACAGAGTTTATCTGCAGCAGATAAGGAGATCTCCAGATAAGGAGAAAGTTGTGACTGTCCAATCCAGGATGAATATCCATGTATTTAGGGTTATGGTGACTGTTTAGAAAGGGGAGCCTTGGGGCACCTGGGTGGCTCACTGGGTTAAGCCTCTGCCTTTGGCTCAGGTCATGGTCTCAGGGTCCTGGGATGGAGTCCCGCATTGGGCTTTCCGCTCAGCGGGGAGCCTGCTTCCCCGCCCACCACCACCCCACACCACCACCACCATAGCCCCCGTCTGCCTCTCTGCCTACTTGTGATCTCTCTCTCTGTGTCAAATAAATAAATAAAATCTTTTAAAAAAGGCGGCGGGGGAGGGAGCCTTGTCATCCTGTGTAGAGGCAGACCTAAGGGTGTACATGTGCCTTGAGATTATATACCTATACGTACATTGTACATTATATAAATGAGGCTTGTGCTCCTCCTTAGGCAGAGATTTTAGTATTACAATAAGTAAAAGAAATTTCCTCACTCCATGGTTGACTCCATGGACCATCCGCACAGGCGTGAATCAGGGGATAAGATCAAACTGGTCTGGGTCCTCTGGGTGGTAAGAGCTCTTCCTCTCGGTAATCATTACTGCTAGAGGGCTAGTTTGGTTTCCATCATGGGATACTATGCCTGTCCTGTCTTTTGCCTGAGTTAAGAGATAAACTGGAATAAAGAGCTTAAGTGAAATTGTGGGACAAAGCCAAGCAGTAAAGTTCAAGTCTTGGGGTCTAGCTAGTGACAATTCCTGCCTATGGTTTCCAATGCCATAGATTTACCCACACTCAGTACTTTACATCTATTATCCTCATACCTGCCCCAGGTGCCTTTTTCCCTCTACAACATTTCCTTAACTTTTATAGTAAGGAAGGGATGGGGGGAGGGAGAGGAGCCCTAAGATTTTCTTCTTCCTCTGTTCAGAAACTAGCATACACATTTCATTCTGTACGTATATAAACCGGTATCTAATGCATACTGAGAGCCAAGTTTAATCACCTGAGCCACTCAGGCACCCCCGTAAATGTCTTTTATAAAAGCATAACTTCTACTCAATTTCAGAGCCTGGTGCCTCTTTAAAATAATCTGCTCCAAACAATCCTGAAAACTAAGAGGTATGTTGTGGGATTGCATATTCTGCTTCCCTTCATGAACTTCAGGGAACTCAAGCATGTTGCCAACCACACTTTACATTTTTACCTTTTTTGGCTCTGACTCAATAGGACATCTTTTTTACATAAAAATGTCTGAAATCAGCTATTTGAAACTTTCCTGTGTAACTGACTATTATAATCCACTTAATAAGTAAATAAATCTAACCCCACCCCAAGATCTTAGAACACTGTACTTTTTTCATATTAATATGAGCCCTTGTATTATATTTAAAGCATAGTAAGCATTGTGTTTGTATAAATCAGTGGATATATGTCTTAGTCCATTAAGACTGCTTAAATATGGGGCACCTGGGTGGCTCAGTGGGTTAAGCCTCTGCCTTCGGCTCAGGTCATGATCCCAGGGTCCTGGGATCGAGCCCAGCATTGGGCTGTTTGCTTGGCGGGGAGCCTGCTTCCCCCTCTCTCTTTTTTTATTTCTCAGTAAGTTACCTTGATTAATATATTTACAAATCAATACACATACATCACTCACAGGCATTTTAAGGGCTGCCGAGTATTCTATGGAATACTGTGGTTTTTGTCAGTCCTTGATGGACTTTCAGCTTTTATTCCATTTGTTCTAATGACAGATATTAATGCAAATAAATAAAACACTTTTGTGCATGCCTCTGAAGGGACATGTATGAATATCTCTAGTGTAAATACTTAGTAGTGGAATTGTTGGGTCATAAAATATGTGCCTTCTTATTTTAATATATATTATTAATTGCTCCCCAAAATGGTTTTAGAAATTGACTCTCCAATCTGCACAGCATTAAATCATTTCTGTCCTCTTATTATTAAACGTGCAAAAATGTTTATTTCTTCATTCTTTTCACAGTGGAAGTGAACATTTTATTACTGAGAGAGGGGATATTAGAACGTAGTAATATGCCAGTTCAAAGTTTGAGGGATCTATTTTACAGTGTTATTCTTTACAGGGTATTATCACTTAGCCGGTGTTGTACATTTCAGCTAGCATACACATTTCCTTCTGTACATATGTAAACCAGTATCTAATGCATACTTGGTTGATACAGGAGTGATTAACAAATTCTCAGTTAACGCTTCTCACACATGAAGTTTTTTTTTCTTTTTCCTCCAGTAACGTGCCCAGTTTGAGTTAGCATCAAACCAAGACAAAAATCTAAGACTTCCAATACTCAGAGCAATATTGTTTCTAGCCATATAAAATGACCTAAGTAATCTATGCAGAACTAAAAATTACACTGCTCTTTGTGATGTGATGGCAATCTATTCCTTTTTTAATGCTAGTAATTCTCAAAAGCCAGAAATGGGTAAGCTTATGGATACTTAACAAGTTTATTTGTATTTATTCTATACACATGAGGCCTAAAGAATGTGTTCCTGCTTAATTACTTAAACAACAGTTGTTAAGATTTTAATTGTTAATTAAATTGTTAAGCTTAATTGAATGTTTAATGATTTTTTTATATTTAGTGATCTTTTTATTTTATAAGTAATGCGAATTCATTGTTGGTAAAATAGGAAAGATTCAAAACTGCATTTTTTATGTTGTCCTAATATAACCATTTAGTGAACATCACTAACATTTTTATTCATTATTTTTGTGTATGATTGTGTGTAAACATATCCATACATGTTTACATATTCTTCATAATTAGTGTGTTTTTTTTTTCATTCTTTTTCATTCTTGTCCATACACACTCATGTGGGAACAAATGTATACATATATACATATAATGCATATAGATTTATGTACCTGTGCAAAGCATACAGACTTTAATACGTACATATTTACCTATAAACATATACATACATATTACTTTTATATACATACATACCTTTCCATGGATATGTAGAGATATTTTCCTGCATCATTGTAAATAGTCTTAAATGGAGGATGTGAGGTAGAGTTGACAAGAGTAAAGCATATAAAAGCTTCAGTTTAACTTTTGGCTTAGTTACTTACTGGTTACTCTTCACCTTCATGACCCTACATGTCCTGCCATCTTGTTAGCATTACAGAATACTAGGAAGTGTTACTTAATTGGGTGCTTGTCATTGCTGAATGGGTTAGGAATAATGTTTTTCCATTTTCTTCTTGATTCAGTATGTGCCTAAGAAGCATTGAGTCCTGCCAGGGTGTGTTTAAAAAGAAAGTTGCCTTTTTTTTCTGAACTACAGTTTTGGATTGATGAATGGAGAATTTTCCTTCACCTTTATTTTTAGATATTTAAGTGGTCATCTGTGATTATATCTATTTTTCATAGAGTTATACTTGATATAGAACATTCTATTAGTTGCGGCTACACAGCGTAATGATTCAATATGTGTATATATTGTGAATGATCACCTTAAGTCTCATTAACATCCATCACCATGTATACATACACATTTTTTTTCTTGTGAGAACTTTTAAGATGAGGCAATTTTCAGATATACTGTATAGTCTCATTAATTATAATCACCTTGGGGCACCTGAGTAGCTCAGGTTTGTGAGTTTGTGACTCTTGGTTTCAGCTCACATCATGATCTCAGGGTTGTGATATAGAGCCTGTTGGACCTTCTGGTAGTTCTATTTTAATTTTTTGTGGAAACTCCATACTGTTTTCCATTTTCTCCACAGCCTTGTCAACACTTACTACTTCATTTTGATAATAGCTATTCTAAGAAGAGCGTGGTGATATTGCATTTTTGATTTACATTTCCGTAATGATTACTGACACTGAGCACCTTTTCATGTACCTGTTGGCTTACTGTATACTTCTGATTGTGTCTCTTTAATGAAATTTTCCTTAACTGTTTGATCTGAAAGTTAGAGTTCTCTATCTACTCAGGAAGATTTTTTTCTCATATATATATATTCACCTCTGCTCCAGTTCTTCTGGTATTCATTTTTCTCTCCAAGGACATAGCGAATTTGTAGAGTGATTATTCACTCTCTTTTGTCCAAAACTACCTGTTTCAATTCATCCCTTCTTGTTTTCAATTTTGTACTTTTCTTCTGTCTTCTATGCTAATGGATTTATGCCCTGATATGTAGTGCTGGTCTACATTTCTTCTAGTGAGTTTTGTTTTTCCTTTTGTGGTGGTTTACTCTGGATTATTTTATCTCACCGTTCCTTTTTCAACTCTATGTTTAATTCTGTTAAATCTTATCTACCAATTAATAATGAAATGGTTTTAATTTAAAGGTAGCATAACTATATGTGCATTTGCAAATTACAGTACAGAAGAAAAAATAGGGTAATTTTTTTTAAAGATTTTATTTATTTATTTGACAGAGATCACAAGTAGGCAGAGAGGCAGGCAGAGAGAGAGGAAGGGAAGCACACTCGCTGCAGAGCAGAGAGCCTGATGTGGAGCTCGATCCCAGGACCCTGAGATTACTACCTGAGCCAAAGGCCAAGGCTTAACCCACTGAGCCACCCGGGTGCCCCAAAATAGGGTAATTTTTAAAGCAATGAAAATGTCCAACTAGAGTCAAATATAATATCAAAAATGCAAGTTATCAGCTGTGCACAATGGTGAACTTAAGAAATTATTATAATATTTGATTTATGAGAATTGGGCTTTTTACTGATTAGTAAATATGATCAAACTTAATCAGTCATATGAAAAACACTAGGAACATTAAAATTATTATCAACTTAATTCCAAAAAGTTTTTTAACACTTTTTTTTTAAAAATATATATAATGTGCCTCTTTTCATTTGGAAACTTACATGATTAGGATTCCTTGTGGAACACGAAGCAGGTGCTGATTATGAAATCAGTCTTCTGAGAATCTAATATGCATAGATCAGTGTTGATGAGGGTAGGCCATCCCTAATATTTTCATGACAGGAGATATAATTGATGTTTATGCTTTTGAACATAAGTCATCAAATTGAGTGGACTGAAGATGCTGATAAAGCCATCTGGCAACTTCATGGATTTATTGGTAAAAAACAGATTTTGTTCTTTTATTTGAAACATAATAATTTTAACATTTATAGGAGGGAGGATGTGAAAGAACAGAAGGTACCATTCACACTTCAGATTTAGAATGTAACCTAAACTAAAAGTGGAACTATGTCAAACAAAACCTGATCTACAGAGACTACAACTGGCTGACAGTGACAAGCAAGCAGACACTTTGATGGGAAGAAGTTTATTGGAATGAAGCCAAAATACGTTGTGCATATTGTGAGCAAATATATTTGATGAATTGGCTTCAGGTTGCAAAATTTAAAAAATATGCAGGATGAAAATATAAACACTAATCACAATTTGTGCTTGGTCCCTGGTATATGAAGACTTATGAAATCATATATGAATCAGAACTAAGGAATCACTTTTGAAAAATGTTTAAGGAAACAGATCTAGATTATTCTTACTGAATATTTGTAAGTGTTTGAGGTGAAAAATATATTTTATATCATCCTTGAATATGATCATTTGGGCTAGTAGTTATATTTTTGGATACAGGCTTTGGTGGTATACACCAAAAACATCAAACATTAAAATTAAGCTTATTTGACTTTTAACAATAGTGTTAAAAGAAAAGTAATAATGTGGGCGCCTGGGTGGCTCAGTGGGTTAAAGCCTCTGCCTTCGGCTCAGGTCATGATCTCAGGGTCCTGGGATCGAGGCCCGCATCCGGCTCTCTGCTCAGCAGGGAACCTGCTTCCTCCTCTCTGCCTACTTGTGATCTCTCTCTCTCTCTCTCTCTGTCTGTCAAATAAATAAATAAATAAATAATCTTAAAAAAAAAAAAGAAAAGTAATAATGAAATATATTTATTAATTATATAAAAAGAAATACAAGAGCAAGCAAGAATAGCAACAATTTATACTGATATTTGGCTTTAATAAATAGTCAAGTGTGGGGCGCCTGGGTGGCTCAGTGGGTTAAGCCGCTGCCTTCTGCTCAGGTCATGATCTCAGGGTCCTGGGATCGAGTCCCGCATCAGGCTCTCTGCTCAGCGGGGAGCCTGCTTCCCTCTCTCTCTCTCTCTGCCTGCCTCTCTGTCTACTTGTGATCTCTCTCTGTCAAATAAATAAATAAAATCTTTAAAAAAAAATAGTCAAGTGAGACAAAGACATCTTCTTGGCTTTCGAGATAATAGTATTTCAGATTAATTGACATTATCTTTGAAGATGCTAAAGAAAATAGCAGAAAGATAAGAGACAGACAGAAAGAGACAGATAAACATTTTTCTTGCTATGAACAATCAATTTCCCTATCTGGGGGTGAGAAGAACTTGATAATTTCCTTCCAGATTTCTTTTTAAGATTTATTTGTTTATTTTAGAAAGAGACAGTGTGTGTCTGGGGGGAGAAGCAGAGGGAGAGAGTTCTCAAGCAGACTCCCCACTGATCTTGGAGCATGATGTGGTGCTCCACCTCACCACCCATGAGATCATGACCTGAACCAACACCAAGAGTTGGACAAGTAACAAATTGAGCCACTCACATGCCCCTCTTTCAAGATTTATAATTGTGGAATTTATATAGCTAAATCTATATTTACATAAAAATCATACAGAAGCGGGCGCCTGGGTGGCTCAGTGGGTTAAGCCGCTGCCTTCGGCTCAGGTCGTGATCTCAGGGTCCTGGGATCGAGTCCCGCATCGGGCTCTCTGCTCGGCAGGGAGCCTGCTTCCCTCTCTCTCTCTCTCTGCCTGCCTCTCTGTCTACTTGTGATCTCTCTCTGTCAAATAAATAAATAAAATCTTTAAAAAAAAAAAAAAAATCATACAGAAGCTCAAATAGGTTGTCTACAAGCTTAATATAACCAAAGAAATTAATATATATATATATATATATATATATATATATATATAAGTCTTTTTTGAATGATTAGGCAAAGGAAAAAGAAAAGGTGAAAAAAAAAAAGGTGGAATCACATTTTATTTGATCTTTGATGACATTGTTATTGAGTTAGAAATCTAGTCCAAAGAAGAAAGTTTCCTGGCGAAGTATTTACTGGTGTCATCCTGATTTCTATTGTACCAGAGATAAGGGTATAAAAGACACTAAAGAAATATCCAATCATCAGATTCGAGGCTCTAGCATTCCCACTGGAGATGTGGAAAATCTATTGTACATTCCCTTGACATAAGGAACTAAAAAGAAAATGACAGCATGTAATAACAATGCTTTGTAGCAAATAAATACCTATCACTCCCAATCATTCCACATAATCAGGAGAGAAATGGAATACTGTCCCTAGGAATTTTTTTTCTATATTGTTTTTTGTCTTATAACAATTCTCTCAAAGATATATGGTGAGTAGAGTGATCTCCTAAAAGTCTGTGACATTTTTTTTTTTAAGATTTTATTTTATTTGACAGATAGAGATCACAAGTAGGCAGAGAGGCAGGCAGAGAGAGAGAGAGGAGGAAGTAAGCTCCCTGCCGAGCAGAGAGCCCGATGTGGGGCTCGATCCCAGGACCCTGGGATCATGACCTGAGCCTAAGGCAGAGGCTTTAATCCACTGAGCCACCCAGGCGCCCCAGTCTGTGACATTTTTGTATCTTATACAGTACATAATATCTGGCCTCATAGAGTTGGTATGATGAGTAAATTAGCAGAATGCCTAGAACAGTGATTGGCAAAGACTCAGTGTAACCGAACTCAAGAGGTTCGCTGCTTGGGATGCATCAAATTGAACACATCCCAAGGAAATGTTGAAAGCAAAGAATTGTTGATTACTTACTCTAATAAGGAGACAGGGAGATGGCACTAAAAGCATTCTCTCCACATGGAGTTTGGGCAGGAAGTATTGATTCAGTGTATTACAGGGTAGGGGCAGGGAGCTTACAAAGGCACTTTTTTGGTTCAGTTGCACATGCCTAGCATGTCAATGCCTTAGTGCATATAACCTCTGTTCGGAAGACGGCAGAAATCCCCACCCATGAGAGGAAATTTTAGGGTAAGAATGAGTTAAAGGTAACTTCTGTTCACCTCAGGTGCCTTCTGTACCTGTCCTCAGCTCAGAACCAGCCCAAACCAGTTCATGTAAGAAGCTGTCAGGCCAGACACACCTAGCAACGGGTTATCAAGTGAAACACCTTATTGGGTGTCTCCTTGGGTGGAATTGTTGGTTCTATAAAACCACATGCCTTCCCTGCTTTTCTTCCTTCTCCTTTTTCCTGAGACCTATCATCCTCTTATTTGAGTAATTTCCCATTGCATCCTAGCTGACATACTATTGCGTATGTTTGCTTATTGACTATATATTTTGAAAAGTCATTTAACAGTAAATTAATTGGTAATAAAATCTGCCTGTTACTGCTTTATTAAGTCAAACCAACTTTTTGGATTCATATAGATTGGTATATTCAAAACTACACCAATGGGAGAAGCTATAATTTTAAGAGGAAAACAGCTGGGTTTTCTGCCCTGCCCCCTCTCCCAGTACATTTATTTATTCATTCATTCATTCATTCATCCATTCATTCATTCATTCATTTATGTGGATTTAGCACACATTGAACATAACTTTTTTTTTTTTTTTTTTAGATTTTATTTATTCATTTTAGAGAGAGGGAGGGAGGCAGAGGGAAAGGGAGATGCAGACTCCCCTCTGAGCTGGGGCTAGACCTCAGGACCTGGAGATCATGACCTGAGACAAAAGCAGATGCTAACCATCTGAGCCACCAAGGCGCCCCTTAACATAACTATTTTAATTGATAGCAACGATACAACTTTTCTTTTAGAATACTTATAAAAATACACAAGGGAATTTTAAAAATCAACAAAATATTGGACAGATGGTATATAATATGACAAATGTAAAAATGTTACATGCAATCCAGTAGGAAAAAAATAGTTCACAGAATTGCAAATCCAAAGAGACAATAGACATATGTAAAAAGGCTCAAATTCACCAGCAATGAGGGAAATGCCAATAAGAGTAACAATGCAATACCATTCTATCTCTTAAAATGGCTAAAATAAAAAGAGCTACAACCTCTGTTGTTGATGGTGAATGAGGAAACAGCTACTATCATAACTGCTAGTGAAATTCTGATGCACTGAAAGATTTCTAAAAGTAACTTGGCAACATACATTAAAATTAAAAATACATATAGCCACTCGTGGGATCCCACCCCGTAGAAATAAAAGCGCATAAGGTCACATGCATGTGAAAGTTGCTGCAGTATTCATTAAAAACAAATTAAAAAAAAAAACAACAACTTGAAAACAATGTGCATCTCCGTCATGAAATGTCAGGCTCTATTGCAGCATATCCATATTCTCAGTTACTATATTGCTATTTGAAATACTGAATTAGAACTTTACGAACCGAGTTGGATGTTTTTCATGAGGTATTGAGATATCACGATGCAGACATATGTGTACAGTTTAATGAGATGGTTATAAAATCAGTAGTAACAAAAATAAACATTATCCTTCTATACATAGATATGTACTCCTATTTATACTGCATATGTAAGGATGCAGATTATGTTTTATTGGTCATCTTGAGGACAGAAAATGTGGCATTTACCGATTTGAGGGGAGGGAGAAGAGGCAGGCCAAACAAAAACTAAATGTTAAAAAAAAAAGGGGGGTATACCAGAAATAAGATATCTATATCCATTTTAATCATATATTTAAAAATCACTTTTTTCCATATATTTAATAAAATTAAAAATACAAAAGTATAAAGATAATTGAATATCAAAACCACAAGTAAGTCAATTCTTTTTTTTTTTTCCTAACCAATTCTTATAAGCTCATTCTGCTTGGTTCTTAGGTATATAATAACCTTCAAAAATACCAGTTTTCATATTTCAATACTGTATTGCACCTGTGAGGCAACCAGATCTGGTGGAGGCTGGTGGTACAGGCAGTGAAAACATTGACTCAAGGCAAAACAGAAGAGATAGAAGTTTACTGAATATACTACAAGGAAGCAGTGGGCAGGATAGCAAAGGAGAGACTTTTTACCAGGAGGCAGCGGTGTTGGGGGACTCTAGTTAAGAGAAGAGTGAGGAGATATGGGAACATATGGAATTTTCCTTTTTTGGTACCTGTGCCAGGTTGTTAGTAGCCAACTGGTCAGTGAGCACCTATGGATATTTTGAGGTGAGTCACCTATTGAGCCTGTTTTCTTGCATCTTGGTGGTGGCTCTGGGCCCTTTCATCTTTCTCAGTTCTCCATTGTTCAAACCTGCTGCCTAAAAGTGGCCTCTACAGGGGTGCCTGGGTGGCTCAGTGGGTTAAGCCTCTGTCTTCAGCTCAGGTCATGATCCCAGGGTCCTGGGATGGAGCCCTGCATTGGGCTGTCTGCTCAGCAGGGAGCCTGCTTCCTCCTCCCTTCCTCCTCTGCCTGCCTCTCTGCCTACTTGTGACCTCTTAAAAATAATAATAATAAAAGTGGTCTCTACAGCATCTTTGGTTATTTGAAACCATTCACTGCCAGAATTGGACTTGTCACTGTCCCTTTTGGACATGGTTTAAGTTAACATACGCTTCAGTTTTATAATGTTTTCCTTTATCATTAATAACCTCAATATTCCTTATTGTTCTTCCTAAACTATCTACTGGGTTTGTTGGGAAGGAAAAAAATTTATTCTATCCTTCTAGGTTCTTTGGCTGGTCTAATAATCAAATAACATAAGACAGATTAACAGTAGAAAAGCAATTATAATTCCCTACCCAGGGGGGCAACATAAGTATATGGTAAGGATTAGTCAGGCAATTGAGGTCTGGGGCTTTAAGCGGGAGTAAGATCATTCATAAGATGATTACTAAAAGAAAAAAAAAAGATGTTTGGTAATTAGAAGGTTGTTCTGCCCTCTAGATAGGTCATTCAGATCACCTTTTGGTAATATCTCTGCTTTCTGGGCCAGAACTGCTATCTGAATTCTTTTAGGTATGGGTCATCTGGCTGGTTCAGTCAGTAGAGCATGTAATTCTTTAATTTCAGGGCCGTGAGTTCAAGCCACACACTGGGCATGGAGCTTACTTGAGAAAAAATATTAAACAAAAAACAAATTCTTTTAGGTAGCTTAAGGGAGAGGTAGAAGTTTTTCTTGAGTCAGCTGGGTCTTGATTGCCTTCAGCTTAAAATGGTCCATGTGCCAAAGTGGCACATTTTGGGGATACTTGTTCTGCACCCCTTCGGGTCCATTCTAAAGTACATCTTCCTTTCTATGATGGTTTGTTTCATACTAATGATGTTCCTCAGCTTTGCCATCTTAATTTTCATCTTAATAATTTTCTTGTCTCTTCTTCCCTACTTTATTGTATTTCTGTCCTGGGTCATCAGTCAGATATTTGAATGTTTGTTTATATTTTCTTAAACATGAATTACAAAGTATTTGGTCACTCTTTGTGTCTGCTCTGTGGGAGTATGTTTGTAATGGGTCTTCTTCATATGCTGATTAATGGTGATTCTCTTGATTTCACATTTCAATTGTATCTTTATATAGCTGCTGTGTTAGTTCCCTTTTTAAATAATCTATTAGCATGGTTATCTCGGAAATCAGCAAAAATATGAGGATTCATACTTTCCTCTTGTTCTCTTCATTTTGGTGGTTTAAAAAAAGTATCTTGGAATTTTGATAGCATTCATCCACTTACAGTCTTTCAATTGCCAGATTGGACAAAGCAGTTTGTATGCCCGTTTTTTGTACTTTTTTTGGATTTTAATGTATTTAGTGACACAGGAAAGACTTTAGGGTTCAAAGCCAATGGCCAAGGAAGAATTCTTGAGACATCTTTGGGGCTAAAAGGTGATTTTTATTAAAGCTCAGGGACAGGACCTGTGGACAGGAAGAGCTTCAGTGTGGTCGTGAGGGGTGGTGGTTATATACTTATGAGTTGGGAGGGGGTTTAGGGATAGCATAAGTGTCTAAGGAATTTTGGAAAACAAGGTCTTCAGGACCTCGAGGGGACTTAGCTATTGTTGGGAAAAGGTCTTTTATTACCGTCCAATAAAACCTTAGTCATGAGACCCTTCAGATGTATATCAGTGGGCCATATGCTTGGGTGATGATTGCCAAAATGAATCTTGAGGGGGTTTGGAGATAAAGGAAATTTCTAAAGGAATTTTTTTCCATTTTATTTTATTTTATTTTATTTTATTTTATTTTTCAGTGTTCCAGCATTCATTGTTTATGCACCACACCCAGTGCTCCATGCAATACATGCCCTCCTTAATACCCACCACCAGGCTCACCCATACCTTCGCCCCCTCCCCTCCAAAACCCTCAGTTTATTTCTCAGAGTCCACAGTCTCTCATGGTTTGTCTCCCCCTCCAATTTCCCCCAACTCCCTTCTCGTCTCCATCTCCCAATGTCCTCTTGTGTTATTCCTTATGCTCCACAAGAAAGTGAAACCATATAATACTTGACTTTCTCTGCTTGACTTATTTCACGCAGCATAATCTTTTCCAGTCCCGTCCATTTATACACTAAAGTAGACTTAGAGGATCCTGGGGTAAGTGGGAGCTCAGGCTAGGATTGCCTTTTGCCCTTAGCAAAGTATTAACATCAAGACAGTTGAGTCCCTGAAGAAATGTCACTCTTGCCTGTTTCAAGGAGTTGTCAGTGGGCTCTAGGTTGTAAGGAAATTTAACAATTTTTTTCTTCTGCCTTTGTTTCCCACATCATTTATTATTTTAGATTTCACAGATGTCTATTGATCTGCTCAGCAATTTATAAAATAATTAAAAATTAAGTAGTATTTCCAAAACAGTAATAATGCTTGCAAAACAGTAAAACAAAATGAGCAAAATGAGGTATGTGATGAAATGTGTGTTTTAGTAAATATACTTTTTCAGGAGAGGAAAAGTGACTTTCCCTCTGTCTTTCTATGTTCTTAGCTGAGAAACCAAGTAAAATATTAGCAGGAGAAAAAAATAGATTAACAAGAGAAAATTAATTTTAATAATTTAATATTTTAATAAGTTTAATAACATGTTTACTTCATGAAAACATAGGAGATACCCATGAAAACTGAGTTAACTCTTCAAAATGGCTCTCAGATCACCACCTTAAATAACATCTCCTGATAAAAACAAAAGAACGTGTTGTGAAAAGTGGAGGAGGGGAAGCCTATAGTGGGAGGTTACAAAGAAAAGAACAGTAATAAAGGTTATTGATTTTAGGCCAATTTACATCCTTACCTTCTCCAGTGATAAAGAGTTTCTAGAGATTTTGACTCATCTGCATTCTGTCTCTTCCAGGTACAGAAAGGGAGACATCCTTACAAATTGAGATTTCCCTTGTAAATGTCTATTACAGAAAGGGTAACCTTAGATTGGTTCTCAGAGCTTCTTCTTTGTCTGAATTTCATAAAAAGTAATCTGCTCAAAATAATCTTCTTGACAAAGAGACAAGTTTTGGTAGGGCAAATTCTACTCCCCTTCACTTTAAAAGAGGGTAGGAAAGTAATGTCCATCAGCAGAAACCTCTCTAGCATTTTAGAACTAGATACTCAAAAGCAATAAGTGGAATTGATATAAATAGTCATTACTTTTGTCTTTCTTTGAAAGCTTTTTTAACATCAGTTTTGTTACCTGAACACTGACTTCACAGTCCAGAGCTGTAATTTCTAAATGATTTGTTTCTTTAGCCTGTTGAATGGGTTTTTGTCGTTACCCATATAGCTTTATTTTACAGAATACATCAAGTCAAAGAGGCGATTTTAAATGTAAACACTTTCTAGTACCTTTATGGTCCCTTTCACTTCTCACATTCTATGGATATCTATTGTGAAAATTCAAAGGTATTTTAGTCATTTGCTCTGGGTAAATTTTTCCTATTACCTGTCTTGGAAAGATAATGGGATGTGATGATTAAGTTGATATTCTGGTTAAAAGAATTAACACAAATCCCACTTATTTCCAATAGAATGTGATTCAGTACAGTAATACCAACTATAATTGAATGTGTCATCCAATTTATCAATTGATGTGCCTATTTTCAAACATTTAATATTGATAGTATGCTTGATACTATACTGAATACCCAGAGGTATCCTTCCAAGGGGAATTTATATCATTTAATATCCTTTTGTTGGTCACATTAAGCATCAATACTTTGAGGTCTATTAGGACCACTGTTAATGAGAATTTCATTAAATTATTTTAAATAATTTGTGGTATTTCGATTGTTTTCAAAATATCACAGCAAAGTCAATACAAAATAAAAGATCATAAGGCATCCTTTCCTTCATTATTTTAGCCATTTATTTAATGCTTTTTTAATTTTCAGGCTGAAAAATCAGATAGGATTTTAGCTGAATTACAATTAAATATAATCGTAATCTACATAAATAATATTTGTACTCTATGTTTGGTATGGTCTGATAAAAATATCTTGCGTATGGGGCGCCTGGGTGGCTCAGTGGGTTAAGCCGCTGCCTTTGGCTCAGGTCATGATCTCAGAGTCCTGGGATCGAGCCCCGCATCGGGCTTTCTGCTCTCTAGGGGAGCCTGCTTCCTCCTCTCTCTCTGCCTGCCTCTCTGCCTGCTTGTGATCTCTCTGTCAAATAAATAAATAAATAAAAATCTTTAAAAAAAAAAATATCTTGCATAATGCACGGCCTATGTAATGCAGTACTTATACTTTGTAAGGAATAATGTGGCATATTATTTTAAATATTTTATTGAATTAAGGAATTCACTTATTCTTATTTTGCTATAATTATTTAAAGAATTCCCACCTCACTACTTATAAGAATTTATGCTAGACAAACTGCAAATCAAAAAGTGATTAAGTCTTATTTACCAAATACATAATACCCCATTTGCAAAAGCTAAAAAAAGTATTTTGAGGGTCTGAAAGTCTACTTAATAAATATGATCACATGAGTGACAGGCAAAGGAGGACATTTTAGTTTCAGTATCATGCATTGGTCCAAAAACATTTTTTCTCTTGGAGAAATTTTATACTTCACTGGACCATATCATGAACTAGTCACATTCAATTTAAAAAAATAACCTTATTATAATGTGACCTATTCCAACAATACCTATATGACAAACTTTTAAAATTCTAAATACTGTTTTAAGAGCAGTATTGTCTTCATAGATAGCAGGTGGTTAGGATCCATGCAGTATTTTAGCATTGTGCTTTAAATTTCAATTTTCACAAACTGCTTTTCATGAAGTGAAAGCAATTATACATATTAATTCTCAAGGGATTCCCATCAGTATTCATTATATGAATTCTTTCTAAGAATGGGCATTACTATTATATTATCTGGTATGCATGCATAAATTTTAACGTGCCAAAGTAGTTTTTTGGAAATCAGTATTTTAAAATGTTGTATTTTCTAATAATTATATATAAGTTACATTGTGCAGAGGTTACTTTTGTTGCATAGCCTATCTGTGGTCACACTATAGCTCTATCTATAGATTTTTGAGGAAAATGAGTGAGATCATGATTTTTTAGGCCATGTAATTATGAATAAAATTTATAATATTAACGTCATTACTAATTCTGTGTGACATTTTGCAAACCACTTAGCTGTGCATTTATTGTGTCTTTATGGGAAAAAAATTTGCCTCAGCGATGTTAAAAAAAAAAGATGACAAAAATAAGTCACAGTAAAGAATTTATGATCTTGTAAAAAATACTTAGAAATGCTATGTGTTGTAAACATTATTATTGAAAAAAAGTTTGTAAACAATTTTTCCCTTTTGAAGGGTCAATTCAGTGAGAACAGAAAGAATATTGGAAAACCAAAAGTCCATCATAAAAGTCTTTACTATTAAGTTGTTTAAAATCTCATTTATATACCTAATCATATTCAGCCATTTTTTTTTCCTTTGGCCAGCAATATATAATAAGCTTTTAACCATTCCTATTTTAAGTATGTGGAGGAAAGTCACAAACATATTATGAAACAATTCATGACTGTAGAAGTTAAGGCTGTTTCTTCTAAAAAAGGGTGGGGGGGTGGAGTTAAATCCATGAGTGGTGGAGTAGAGAACTCCAAAAGTCTATTCTGCAACAAAAAATCTAATAAACTGGTAAAAACTGTCAGAATCAACTTTATTAGAACTCTGAAAATTAATCACAGATTTCCAACAACCATGTGGACCATTTAAGAAAAGGTAGCTGAATCTTGTTCAGAGATCTTTGTGGAAATTTTACTTACCACATACCTGGCTCCCCCAATCAGTGATAGCCTTGAGGATGGGAGCTTGCTTTCCAGAGATATGGGTCCCTCATGCCAGAGAGGGCAGAAAGGACTTTTTCTTGGGGATTATGGTTGTTTTGACCTGTTTTGTGTCTCTCTGAAGGATGAGTTCAAAGGACTCCTTTTATTTCTCCTAACTCAGAACTCTCCCAGGGTGGAATTATTTTTTAGGGGATGTCTGTCAAAAACTTTTAAAGATGAATGTATTAGTTGCTGATACTTATGGCAATGGGTAACAGTTGGGGCAACCAATAGACAAATAAAAAACATGGAAAGAAAATTTGAGGAATGAGATACTTTGAAGAAAAGAGGTTTTGAAAAGCTATCACATGTTCCTGGGACTCTAGATGACTTTTTGAATTCCTAGAATGAGGTTCTGTTGAAAAATGAAACTGAAGGCTCTAAATCTCTTCCTTCAGGCTCACATTTAGGCTCTGTGCAAGCAGAAGTATAGGCAAAATTGTAAGCTGCCCAGTTGACTGCAGAAGGCATACTCCAATACAAACACAGAGCCCATTTGCAGAGAATGGAAGTGATTTATATTTTGGTTTCAGGCATTAAGGAAATTTTTGCCAAATTACCAGATGGCATAGAAATGAATTGAACAGAGATATCAGCCACACATGGCAAAAACCACAGATCTTAAAAAGTTAGTTTACAAAATTCATGAAGCAAACAAACAGAATCTACAATAAGAAAAAAAAAATTAACCAGGAATGGGGAAGAATCTCATTCCAAAGCTGACACATTATAATATTCAAAATGTCTAAACTTCAAAAAAAATCATGAAGCATGCAATAAAATAATAAAGTAAGGGGGAAAATGACATCAATTGAATCAGTATAAGAGGAAACTCAAAGGCTGGACTTACTAGACAAAGACCTTAAATCAGCTATTTTAAATATTATCAAAGAAATAAAGGAAACCATCTACAATGAGCTAAAGGAATCTATGAGAATAAAGTCTCACCAAGTAAGGGATATCAATCAAGATATAGAAATTATTTAAAAGAACCATATAAAAATTCTAGAATTTCAAAGAATAACAAAAGTGAAAAATACATTGTAGGGATTCAACAAGAGGTCTGAGAAGACAAAGGTATGACTTAATAAACTTGAAGATAGGTCATTTGAGATTATCTGCTCTGAGAAACTAAAAGAAAAAATAATTAAGAAAAATGAACAGCACCTAAGAGACTTGTGGTACACCATTAATTATAAAAGCATACATATAATGGGAGTCTCAAAGACATTGGAGAGAAGGGAACAGAAAGAATAATTGAAGAAATAAAGGAGTTCCAGTTTCTTTTCTGTCACGTAAGGAGCTTGGAAGTCATCATTCTATCCTAACATTAGGTAAAAAGGTGAGGAAACTGAAAAATCAACAAATTTTATATCTAACCAGAGAAGTGAGGTCACATGGCAAACTACTGTCCCTCCAATTAAAGGGAGTACAGGGAACCAGAACTTAGCAGAGGAGAGACCTCCATAGGAACTAGTACCAGGGTAGGAAAATCTGAAATGTAATTGATAAATAGCTAGAGGCTCTTCATAGAAAAGACTGAGAGTTTAAAACTCTGCACATTTGTGAGTAGTACCTTCAGGAGCTCTACAGATTTTCACAATGAATATGGAAAGTCTTCTTTGGCTTCTAGAAGGGGGAGAAAAATAATCATTTGAGATATGCCAGAGCATTCCATTCTCAGAAAGGCCTGTCCTCAGGAAAAATTCTTATTGTCAGAGTTGAAACTATTGGAGTTGTATCAGAGCTCAGCTGACTTGGGAGAAAGGAAATATTCAACCGGAGACTTCTCTAGCCTTCCATATGGGAGGATGAAAATAAATGACTTCAATCTCATATAGCCATCCTGTCCTGTTTACTGGATGTAGGGACTGAGAGTCACCTTTGAACTTTGTAACCTGTAGGTCACAAGTAAAACTAGCATCCTGGGACTTATGATGGGTATCTGATGTGGGGGCAGTCTTGCGTGGCCTGAAATCTGATGCATTCTCTAGGTAGATAGGGTCATTATTGAGTTAAATTGGGGAATTGCTTGATTGTAGAAACCCACACATTGTAGCATATTATATTTGAAATGCAGAAAAGAAAAAATAAAATTTTTCAAAGAAACCAGAGGAAAAGCAACATACCTCAAAGATGAGAATTACATCTGACTGCTTCTCAGAAACCATACAAACAGGTAAAGAATGTAGTGAGATATTTCAGTATCAAGAGAAGAAATCCACCAATTTATAAGTTTGTATCCTGAAGGAGAAATGCTGCCTCAGACAGTCAAGCATTGAGGGAATTTGTTGCCACTAGAACTGTGTGGAAAAAAATGATAAAAGAAGTTTGTTAAAGGAAAGAAAAGAAAGATATAGAATCTATATTAAAAGAGGAAGGGACTTAGAGAAGAAACGAGTGGAGGTAAAATGAGACTTATTTTTCTAATTCTTAACCAGATAACAGTTTGTTCAAAAATAATAACAGTAGTATATTTGATGATTATAACTTAATGCACAAGTGAGATGAATGACAGAAATGAAATGAGGAATAGCAGGAAGGAATTAGGAATACTTTGTGATTACATAAGCTACTTGAACTATCTGCAAAGTCATATAGTACATCAAAAACTAATGATGTACTATTTGTTGGTTAACTGAACATAATAATAATAAAAGTTATAAGGTGTTCTTTCTTTTTTTTAAAGATCTTATTTATTTATTTGACAGAGAGATAGAAAGCGTAAGTAGGGGAGCAGCAGGCTGAGGGAAAGGGAGAAGCAGGCCGAGGGAGAGGGAGAAGCAGGCTCTCCACCGAACAGGGAGCCTGATGTGGGGCTTGAGCCCTGGACCCTGGGATCATGACCTGAGCCAAAAGTAGCCACTTAACTGACTAAGCCACTCAGGCACCCCATATACAGTTTTATTTCAAAGTGAGCTTGGATTCCTTATAAATATATATTGTCAACACTAGGGTGACCCCTGAAAAGATGTTTAAAAATTGAGAATTTATATGCTAAGAAAGGAGAGAAATGGCATCATAAAAAATGTCTGATTTTTTCCAGTTTTACTGAGATGTGATTGACAAATACACATTGTGTTTATTTAATGTGTGCAATGTGATGTCTTGGTATACATTTATCTTGTGTAATGATTCCCCCAATCAAGTTTATTAACCTTAAAAATTGCAAAAGACAGAAAAAGAGCATAAGTCAAAAATAAGAAAATAGAAAAGGGTCAATAAATAGAAAACAATAACAAATATGGTAGATATTAATAATAATTTTGAACTGAATATCAACAAACTGAAAACACCAGTTAAAAGATTGAATATCTGTATGATCAACAAACAAATCTCAATTGCATATTGTTTACAACAAACCCACCTTAAATATAAAGACACATGGATTAAAAGTTAAGGAATGAAGAAAGATATACCATGGTATTATTAACCAAAGGAAAATGGGAGTAGGTGTATTAATTTCACACAGAGCAAAGCTCAGATCAAGGAAAGTTATCAGGGCTAGAGAAGGGCATTACATAATAAAGTGTTAATTCTCCAAGATTACATAACAGTATCTTAATGGCTATGTGCCTAAGAACAGAATATCAAAATGTATGAGGCAAAAATTGTAAGAAAAAGTAGATGAATCTGTGAGAATAGTTGAAGACTTCTGCAACTTTATGTATCAGAAATGAAAAGATCCAGCAGGCAGAAGATCAATAAGGACATAGTTGAACTCATTAGCATCATAAGTCAATTGGATATGATTAACATCTATAGACTACTTCATCCGACTGCAGAATACACATTCTTGTTAAGCTCCCATGGGACACTCACCAAGATAAACCACATTCTGGGCCATGAAGCGCATCTAACAAATACTTAAAAAATGGAAATCATGTAGTTTCTATTTCAGACAATAATGGAATTAGACTTGAAATCACTAAGAAAATGATGACTGGAAAATCTCCAAAGCATGAAGGTTAAATAAAACACTAATAAATTACACGAGTGTAAAAAGAAAACGCAAGAGAAATTTTTAAATGTATCTTGTATCAAGTAAAATGATAAGATAACTTACCGAAAATTGTGCAGGTTTTGTTATGCGCATGAGATATAGGACTTTACACAATGTATTACAATGCAGTGAAAAGGAGTCAAGAATGCCTACCTTACCTCAGCCAATGGAAAGTTTCTTCATAGTTTATCCAAGATTCAAAAGCCATTTTCACTCCAAGTTTGTTTCTCAGTCTTTCAACACTTCATGTGAAGAACTGGCCTACTCCCACAGTCTTAGCTCACATTGCTAAACCTGAACTTCAGTCTCATTGAAGAAGTGCAGTTTTCCAAACATAACATTTCCTCCTACCTGCCACCTCACTGTGCTCATCTGGACTCCAACACCCCCCCCCCCTTAATTTAAGTATTTATTTATTTGAGAGAGAGAGAAATGCATTAAGTATGGGGAAGAACAGAGGAAAAGGGAGAGGGAGAGAAGGGGACTCCGTGCCGAGTGAGGAGACTAATGCAGGGCTTAATCCCACAACACCGAGATCACAACCCCAGCTGAAATCAAAAGTCAGAGGATTAACCGACTGAGCCATCCAGGTGCCCCTTTTCACTCTCTTTTTAATTGTCCTTCTAGTTTACTATAATACCTTACTATCATCCATATAAGATTATTGCTCCTAGACATCCTCCCCACCCCACCCCCAAAATCCTAGCGTCTCCAGCAATGGCAGAGTGTATTTCTGAGAGCAGATGCCTGCTTAATATTAAGAGAATAAATGAACATATTTTCCAATTTATTTAAGATTTAATTTCTTATAAATTCTTAAGTAAGCAAATCCAGGTATGTGCCATTAAGTTTTACTGAACAACAGTCTAGACAAGATAAGGAAGATAGGAATTGATAATCTTTTACTTTATTTTGCTCTTTTTTTTTTTAAAGATTTTATTTATTTGTCAGAGAGGGAGAGAGAGAGAGAGAGCGAGCGAGCAAGCACAGGCAGACAGAGTGGCAGGCAGAGGGAGAAGCTGGCTCCCCACAGAACAAGGAGCCCAATGCGGGACCCGATCCCAGGACGCCGGGATCATGACCTGAGCCGAAGGCAGCGGCCCAACCATCTGAGCCACCCAGGCGTCCCTATTTTGCTCTTTTTATTGATCCAGATAATTTTCCTACAGAGTTATTTTATATTCCCAAAGTAGCACCTATTCTGATGCCCTGTTGTCCTGTTCTGGATTCAGAATAATTGGGAAGGTCTTCCAATTTGATTTACAAAATACAAAACCTTACTTGTAAACTTGATACACGTTAATAAATGTGTGAAGAAAATGATTCATAAATTTACATGCAGAAGCTATTTAAACCATCTATTAAAAGGTTTAACATTTGGAGAAGGCAATCTCAGGTGTGTTGAGAGAGAGAGAAAGAAATGAAGATCTCCATATTACCACATAAACACCATATAAAGATGATATGGTGAAGCAAGTGACCGCCAAGGAGTTGGAATGCTCTAAGTTAGGGCACGAGCAGTTAATACAGGTTTTCTGCTCCACTAAGAACAGCGAGCAGCCATCAGAGGAGGCCACAGCGAAGAACTGGTCAGAAGGTCAGGTTCCAGAGTTGGAAGGAGGGCACATTGGGAAGTCCCTGGTGAAGGGTGCTGTAATGACTGAAGTTGCTGGAACTGGACAAAATACCAGGTCTGGGGCAGAGTTAGCTTTCAGTAGGATCCTAGAAAAAGGAAACGAAGGATAATCTCCAAATTATGATTTATTTTTATGTCTATTTTCCCTTCAGTAGGCCTGCTTTCAGTACTTTGAGTTCAAATGCCTTTGTAGTACCTGAGAAAAATTTTGGTATAGTGAGTATATAAGGTCTGTCTTGCATTGGGAGAAGTGGAACCATGTGGCCTTTAGGTAAATTCAAGCCAGGTGTCTAGTCCCAGCTCTGATATGGGCCATTCTTGTAAACTTGAGAAAATTGCAAGTTCTGCATCACCCAAGTGAGTTTGGTAAACTCTTTCATTTGGAATATATACACATAACCACATGACAAGATGACTAGCAAATATTACCCAGTATTTTTAAAATGGTAATTAATATTATTTTGATCCCAATTATACCACCCACCCCTCTTATTTTTTTTTTTAAATCCAGAAAGTATCAGAGAATATGCAGTATTCTCAAAGAACACAGGCAACCAAAAATTTGCCCTAGCTAGTAAAAGTAACTACATTTTCCCTATTAGATCATATGTCATTTAATTCAGGCATGGAGTTGTTTTTCTCAGTTGGATGCAACTCAGGTTCCTACAATTGGTCTCAAGGTACAGGCCCTCCCATCCCTTCTAAGTGTCCTCCCAAATGACCACTGTTAACATTCATTACACCCTTAACAAGAGCTAGCCCTTGCTCAGAGTTTGCCAAATTATATTCAAGATAATCTAATTAAAATGCCCTTTTAATGGAGCAGGCTCTGGCTCTCCCAACTCAGGGCAAGCAGTGCCAGCACAGTGGCATCCCACCTGAAGGGGCTCTCACCCTTCTTTTTCTTTTTTTAACTTTTTTTTTTTTAATTTATTTGACAGACAGAGATCACAAGTAGCCAGAGAGGCAGGCAGAGAGAGGGGTGGGGGGGAAGCAGCCTCCCTGCTGAGCAGAGAGCCCAATGCAGGGCTCCATCCCAGGACCCTGGGATCATGACCTGAGCCGAAGGCAGAGGCCTTAACCCACTGAGCCACCCAGGCACCCTTCTTACCCTTATTTCTGAGAAACTTCATGAGGATGTTGTGCATAGATTACCTACTTTGCCTGCTGTATTCATCTGCACTTAAATAAGAACAAATGACACCTTCCTTTCCTGTCCCAGATGGTGACTTCTCTTTGGTTTACCCATAATCCCAAAGTAAACTGGTAGCACCAGTTTTCTGTTATAGACTGAATGTTTATGCCCTTTCCCACACACACACCCCCCACCAAAATTCATATGTTGAAGCCCTAACACCTAATCTGAAGGTAATTGAAGGTGGACACTTTGGGAGATAATTTGGTTTAGATGAGTTCATGAGGATAGCACACCCATGATGTAATTAGTGTTCTCCTAAGAATAAGAGAAACCAGAACTTTCTCTCTCTGCCATGTGAAGACACATGGAGAAGGTAGCCATTTGTAAGGTAGGAAGAGGGCTCTCACCAGAAATTGAATCTGCTGGCACCTGGATTGTGAACTTCCCAGCCTCCATCATGGTCAAAATGTCTGTTGTTTAGGTCACCCAGTCCTTGGTATGTTGTTATAGCAGCCAGAGCAGACTAACGCAGGGTAGTGTCCTGCAATTCTCAAGTGTAGCACTGAGGAGTCTGGCCTCTACCCACCAATTCCACAACCTCAGCTAGCCCACCACACACCAGAAATGAAAATTAGATCCCACTGAGGGCTGGCAAGTTCCTAAAGTTCCAAACCGCATTGCTCAGGAAATTTCCACTTAATTATTCTCACAATGATTACCCTCCTCCTCACCCATTCCTTTGACAGATAAGTCTGTGGGCCACAGAGGATATTTCATCAGCTTACTTGTATGAATGAAGCTCAAAGTCTTTTTAAAATTCTGTGAGTAGAGGCTGGGTTTCCTTTATACTCGCGTCCACACTCCTAACACTAAGCTTTCCCGTGAGCAGATACTCACTGTGTGACGAACAGAACAGCCAATAAACACAAAATATAATTTCTTAAGATTTAATTTCTTTCTTGAACAAACTAACAAAACTGAAGTGTAAATCCTTTAATTTTGTAACACTAAAGACTAAAGGGAACAAGTAAAAACTCGAATAACCATGTTTAATTTTTTTTTCTATTCCATTATGCTTACTACTTTACTATGGGTTTCTTTCACATTGCTAATAATATAATCCCTATTGTGAATTTATGTTTTCTTATCTTGAGGATAACAGACCTCAGATTTCACTAGGGGTGGGAAGATATTCTGGGGCATGGGCCTGGAAGGTACAAGGACTTTGGCAATATTACCAGCCCTGACCATGGCTTTGGTTTGGACTTTCTTTTCCTCATCTTTCAGAGCTTCTTCATAATAGGACGGGAAAGCGCTGGGGATGGTATCGTTAACTTTTGCCAGAAATTCCAGGACTTTCATCTTGCTGGTTTCAGCTTGGGCTTTCGGACCCCACAGGAACTCATAGCGTGGAGGATCACTGTTGGCCACCTGGCGGTATTCTAGATACTCCAGACGCACCAGATCTTTGGTGATGAGCTTTCTGGGCTCTCCATAGATGAAATGCTTCCTCCCGGCATATACTCGCATCATACCCAGGAATTTCCAGATGTCTTCCTCAGCAGCGCAGTTGCCCTTCATGAAGATCATTCCCAGGATATTCATCAGGAGACCGGTCTTGGGTAGCCCCCTACCAGCTCGCACCCTCCCATTGTTGGGGAGTTTGAGCTTGCTGATGAGGTCGTAGGATTGTTTGGTTGAGTCGATTTCCTTCAGATCAACTGCAAAGACAATCTCAATGCGCTCAGAGGCTTTCTTGAGGATCTCAGGGAATTGGTCTTCGTAATTTTGGCCAATAATCTTCAGCATGTCTTCCTTCAAAATGGGTTGTTTCATTTTATACTTGTACAGAAGGAACTGCTCCAGCAATCCAGGCTTCCTGATTAAAGAATCTTCACCTGCACTCTCAGTGTAGTATGGGACCTCAAAGGGGCTTGCCCTATCCTCATCTTGGCTGTTGGAATCTTCATCAGATCTAGTGCACATATTGGCTGTAGAAGTAATGGTGATGGCTTGTGCTCTTCGACGCCCCTGAAAAGTGCTACTTGACCCAGCAGGAGGCAGACTCTGGGTAGTATCTTCACTCTGAGGAGGAGAGGAGGAAGTGGACTCCTCTTCCACCGCTACTGTGGCCTGAGCACCCTCACCCTGAGCCTCAGCTCGAGCCCGGCAGCGTTTCTCAGAAGCCCGGAGCTTATTCTTCTGTCTCCGAGGCATGATGACACTAGAGTGTCAGGCAAGAGATCAGGAGATGTGGACCCCTGAAGGAAAGAGAATGAGATGATGTGAGCACCTTCAGTAGGAAGATTCCACCTTGGCTTTAACCAAGGCTGCCTCTACAGGTTTACTTGAAGGTACTGCTCCAGGAACCCACAAGGTTCCTGTTCTAGTCAGCCTGTCCCTTGAGAACCCTACAGAGGAAATTAAAGGGAACCTTAGACTGCTATCTGCCAGCCCTGCCTGGGGTGTACTGGAGTGACATCAGAGGCTGCCAGTGGGGAACCTCTATTCTGGGCTGCCAGGGTTTCTCAGTTCAATTTCAAGATCATCTTGTCAACTCTCCACAGGTCCTGGGCCTCCTCTATTCTATTGCTGTGAAGTCGATATCTCAAACAAAAGCCAGAGACCCCAGAGGAAGAAGTAAACTAGCAGTTTCTTACTCCCTATCCCTGTTGGGGGTCCCCAACTGAGAGCTGTGTGGAGCCCTCTCCTTCCTGGGCTGTTTTGGTCCTTATTTCTCATTCAGGGTACTCATTTGGCCTCCAGGTAGTGCCTGGCACACCTCCCTTCTGCTCACTGGTGGTTGTACCTTCACACTAAAGATCTCTTCTCTCTCAGATTTGATAATAAATGAGGATGAGTCTCAGAGCTCGAGTTCTGGGTGCCTGGGTGGCTCAGTGGGTTAAGCCTCTGCCTTTGGCTCAGGTAATGATCTCAGCATCCTGGGATCGAGCCTCGCATTGGGCTCTCAACTCAGTAGGGAGCCTGCTTTCCCCTCTCTCTCTGCCTGCCTCTCTGCCTACTTGTGATCTCTGTCAAATAAATAAATAAAATCTTTGGGAAAAAAAAAAGAACTCGAGTTCTGAATGCAAAGGTAGGGATCTGATTTTTTGTTATTTTTGTTATCTTTCCAAATGACAAGTGGTCATTTCCAACTTTTCTTTGGCCCCTAGCATAGTCTGGAAATCTTCTCTCCCTGCCAATATCTCCTTACACCACCTGTGAGAATATGGGAATTGTCTTCCCTGCCCATTGTTTTCCAAGGCTAAGAACTGGGGATGGTTTCTCTTGTACTCTCACTGTGGTTGTTCTCTTCAGACGTCTTGGTCCTCACATTAACTCTTAGAAAGATCTAGAAATCCTTCTACTGCAGAGGGCAAACAATCCTTTTTAAACCAAATCTCTCCCCCCCCCCCCCCCAACAGCACACACTCTCCTCCCCCACAACTCTCATGTGACACCATAGGAAAAAAATGAATGTCAGTCAATATGTCACCAGGACAGAGATTCCTTTAGTTCTCACAGAGTCCTTACCCTGATTCCCAGTTGAATGCTTTCATTTGCTAACTTAGGGCCATGGCCCTCAGACCATGGCTCTCTCATCCTCAAGAAGCCCGACAGCCCTTCCCCGGAGCTCCCCAGGATTGATGGCCGCAGTGAGTTCTATGCCACCTTATTGTTCTAGAATTATTGGTCCCTGCAGTCCTAATTCGGATTTCCACACCCTTGATTTCCTTCGGGCATGGTACGCTTCCCCTGACATCAATACCTTCAGCTTCCTGGTCCTTCAAATATGGAGGGAAAACTCAGGCCCACCTGACCGACCGCCATGCTTATTTTCCCCGGGAGCCGCTAGCATGGCTCCGGTCAGAATTTCTACCTAAGTTTTCTAACCTTGATTCTTGTTAGGGTCTTCTCCTCCCTCTACTGAACTAGCGCCTCCCACCAAAGCCCTCACCTTGCAACCTTTGAGAAATCAACTTCAGCCTGACTAACCGCTCTGCCGCATGTGCGCACTGGTGCACGAGGGTGGGGGGGGGTAGGGGGGGTAGGGAGGCGCGGGCATGACGGGTAGGCGGGGGGCGGCTAGGACCAAAAGTGGCGGCGGGGCCTCAGAAGGAGGCCTGTTGAGGGGAGAGGGTGTTCTCTTAGTCCTTAATCAGCCTCCTCACCTTGTGTTTGGTTCGGGAGGATTCCTCCCTCGCCTGCCCTGAGGCGGCCGCCGACTGCAAAGTCTCGTACCTTCCTTAGACGCCCCAAGAGGAAGTGAAGGCTGTTCTTCCTGTCACCAACGACACGGTCTTTCAAGGCTGGCAGAAGGGGGCGGGATCTCTGGTGCCCCCTCTGTTCTGGGGTGGAGAACACCCTTAGTGTCATACAGGATTGGCAGTTACACTCATCTAGGACCCTGAGCCCTTCTCTCCACCACCACCCTTACATGGCCCTCACATCCTTGATACTTTACCTACAGAGACATCAGTCTGACAGCGTAGATGTAAGAGCAGGGGAGGGGAGGTCGCTGTGTGACTGCCTATGTGACTGCATGTTGCTTTCATCAGGCTTTGTTCATACAGTCCTCATCTTGGCTCCAGTCTCTTTAATGAAAGGCTTTCAGAGCAATGCCACATCCCTGCAAACTTTTGAGTGATCTCCCTCGTGCAAATCTTAAAGAGGATGAGTCTGTGTCCCAGGACTGATAGGAGATGGGGAAGGTGAAAGACAATTAAGAGACTTAGCTTGGGTGGCGAAATATCAGAGTAAAAACTACACTGATCCATTCCTTCCCTCTACTACCCAGACTTGTCGTCTTAGGTAGCTTCTGTTCTAAAATACTTGCCATAGGAACCAGGCTGAGCCAGACAGTTTCATGAGACTGCCATTTTTTGAAGTTAAACAACACTATGCATTGTTTGGAGATATTTTATCCTTCCTTTCATTATTCGTACTTCTCATTTATTTTGGTATTCTTACTGCTCCGGCCATATATTCCTTTTTTTCCCCCCCCGAGATATATTTCGAAGTAGTGACAAGAAAAGTGAACAAAGTTTCATAAGGTCTGCTTCAGGATGGGAGTGGTAACTCACTGTATGCCCTGGATGAATTCACACTAGGGGTATAATCTAGTTCTGACACTTAACACCTTGTGAATATGAGCATATTTGCAGTTCTTCATGTGCCGGCTGAGTTTGGTAAACTATATTGTAAGACTGTAGGAATGTAGGTACTGTTTATAAAGCATCTGTCAAGATGACTGGCAAAAGACAAAAGAACATCAAATCAGCCAAAAATTCACTTTAGCAAGTAAAATTAAGTATCCCTTCCCTATTAGAGTGTTTATTATTGAATTTTGGTGTGTGGCTTTTCTTTCCCCACCTGGATACAACTTAAACTCCTTGCATTTTGTCAGGGACCTACTCTTTACATTCTTCCCAGTTGTCCTTCCATTCAAATCACCTCTATTTTCATTTGTTTCCTCCCCACCAAAATCTAACCTTCTCTTAGAATTTGCCAAAATGTAACCAAGATATTCTAATTAAAATGCTCTTTTAATTCAGTGGACTCTGACTTCACCAGTTCCTTTTTTTTTTTTTTTTTAATTTTTTTTTTTTTTTTCAGAGAGAGATCTCAAGTAGGCAGAGAGACAGGCAAAGAGAGAGGGGAAGCAGGCTCCCCGCCAAGCAGACAGCCTGATGTGGGACTTGATCCCAGGACCCTGAGATCATGACCTGAGCTGAAGGCAGAGGCTTAACCCACTGAGCCACTCAGGTACCCCTGATTTCACCAGTTTAAAGCAAATAAGTGACAATACAGTGCCTTCTGGGGGTTTCACCTCAAGGGAGTTCATCCTTTTCTCTTGAAACACCCTGGAGTCATTATATTTAGAACACCTATTTGTAAACTATATTCTTCTTTATTGAGATAGTAACAAAGACACCTTTGAATCTTGTTTTTTTGGAGCTGAATTGTGTCCCCAAAAAGTGTATGTTGATGCCATGACACCCACCCCCCCGGCCGCATACCTCAGAATGTGACTATAGTTGGAGATGAAGTCATAAAAGAGATGGTTAAATTAAAATTAGGCCATTAGGGTGGGCCATAACCCACTCTGATTAGTGTCCTTATTAAAAAAAGACTAGGGCCCAAAAGAGACATCAGAGATTCTTACACGAAAAAGGACAACCAAATAAAGTGGGTGGCCATATGGGAACCAAGGAGAGGAGCCTTACAGGAAACCAATCTTGCCAGCTCCTTGACATTGGACTTCCAGCCTTCAGAACTATGAGAAAATAAATTTGATTTTAAACCACCCAGTGTGTGTTATTGTCTTAGGGCATTCCTAACAGGTTAATACACTGCCCCAGGTAGAGATTTCTTTTTGGATTATCTACAATGCCAAAGTAATTTATCAGAGTTTGTTTTAATGGCCTCTTTTTTACCCCATGAGGTGAGGAAGGAACTTCCACTCTATGGTTATGTGGACTTCAAACATGCACCACCTGACACTGCAAAGATGAGACAGACAACTGGTTATTAATCATGTGTACTCACTTGGCTAGGGGAGAAGGGCACAATGTGCTACATAGTAAAATGTGAGGGTCACTGAGGTACACAATGAATGAGCACATCTGTGGGAGGCAATGTTTGGTGTCAAAAGGTTGAGGTGACCTTACTTCCCATGGTACCATGTAATCAGCTTCTTTGAATAATTCTGCAAGCTGGAAGGGAACAGAGATCTGCTACTTAGGAATAAGCAAGGTATGCCCCTTGTCCCCTTGATGAAGATGGTTGTTTGATAGTGGACCTTATCTGCAAGTGTACAGTCTGGAGGGGAACTTTCATTTAGGCAATTTGAGGCCCTGTTGGTTTCACTAAATGTCAAGGAACCCATAATATTGAACCTTAATTTCAGATCTTAGAGCACAGTGTAGTTTTCCGTTTAGAGATTTTTTTTTTCTCTCATCTCTGAGATGCATCATCTTACGGTATAGCCTCTGATCACCATTCCCACACCCTCAGTCTAGTCCATCATGTAGTTTAATTTTAAATCACATCGCATAGATTGACCTGCAAGATCCCCAAACTTAAACTGCCTTGTTTCAGGGAATATACACACTTATCTGCCCTAGAACACCTCCCTTCTCATCCTATTTTTCTTTTTTTAACTTTCTTATAAGACATAGAGGGTATCTCAGTATCTTCCTTACGATCATAGCTACTGGTCTCTAAAGTTCTATGGGAAAGGCTAGGTCTTTATCTTAGCATTCCCATTCCTAGCATGGGACCTTCCAGAAAGCAGGTTACTCAGTAGACATTTGGGGAATAAGAGAATATGAGGTCTGACTTGTTGTGAAATAATGTCCCCTAAATTCTTTAACAAACTAAGGATATTGAAGTGTAAATCCTTTAATTTTATGAAACAAAAGACTGAAGGCATAAAGAGCACCAAAGTTGATGTTTTATCATTTTTTTATATTCCATTATCACAGTAAATTTACTGTGGGATTCTTTCACATTTCCCTGAAAACCCCTACTATGATGTCATATTTTCTTATTTAGATGATTTTTTTAAAACCTCAGATTTCAATAGGAGTGGGAGAAACTGCTGGATGTGCCCCTGTGATGCACACTGGCTATTGTGGTAGGTCTGGCTCAGGCTCTTGCTTCCTCATCTCTCAAAGCTTCTTTATATCTTGATGAGAAGACATTGGGAACTGTACCATTGACCTTGGCCAAATATTCCAGGACTTTCATCTTGCTGGTTTCAGCTTGAGCTTTTGGACCCCACAGGAACTCGTAGCGTGGAGGTTCACTGTTCAGTACTTGGCGGTACTCCAGGTACCGTAGTCTCACCAGGTCTTTGGTGATGAGCTTTCTGGGCTCACCATAGATGAAATGCTTCCTCCCAGCAAATACTCGCATCATACCCAGGAATTTCCAGATGTCTTCCTCAGCAGCACAGTTGCCCTTCATGAAGATCACACCCAGGACTGTCATCAGGAGACCGGTCTTGGGTAACCCTCTGCCAGCACGCACCCTCCCATTGTTAGGGAGTTTCACTTTGCTGACCAGGTCATAGGAGTGTCTGGTTGAGTCAACTTCTTTCAATTCGACCGCAAAGACAACCTCAATGCGTTCAGAGGCTCTCTTAAGGATCTCAGGATATTGGTTTTTGTAATTTTGGCCAATAATCTTCATCATGTCTTCCTTCACAATGGGCTGTTTCATTTTATATTTGTACAGAAGAAACTGTTCCAGCAAACCCACCTTCATAGTTAGAATATCAATGCATGAGCTCTTAGTAGAAGGTGAGACCTTAGGGAAACATAGGTGCTCCTTATGTTGGCTGTCCTCACCCTCATCAGATCTTGTACCAGAAATATCTGAAGAGGTAATGGTGGTAGATGGGCCACCCCAAGACTCCTGGGAAGTGCTAATTGACTCTACAGCTGATAGATTTTGGGTATTACCCTCCAAAACAGGAGAAGAGGAGGTGGGGGGCTCTTCCATTGCTACAGGGGCCTGAACTCCCTTGTGATTCTGGGAGTTACTGTGAGACTGGTGGCATTTCTCACGAGTGCGGTGCTTACTCTTCTGACTCCGAGGCATAATGAGTATGATCACGGACAGTGGTCAGGAGTTTGAGCAGGCAATGAGGACCCACTGAAGGAAGACGAAGTTTAACGGGATGTGCCCACCTTCAGCATGAAAACACCACCTTGGCTGGTGGTATATAAGGAAGGCTACATTTGTGGTTTTCCTCGAGGGCACTTCTCTAAAAACCCACAGGGCTCCCGTTTCCTAATCAGCCAGTCTGTTGGGAAACCTGTGAAAGAAAGTAGAGTGAGGTTTATGCTGCTTCCTGCCAGACCTGCCTCAGGCATGCTGGGGTGACAGTAGGGGCTGCCGGTCTCATGGTTGAGGAGTCTCTTACGGAAGACACGCATTCAACTAGTGGCAGGTCATGGGGTTTTTTCCTCTCTTCTCCTGAGGCTGACATCACAAGCATCCCTGGCACCCACAATAAGGAAGTGAAAGTGATTTCCAGCTTATAATTCCTGTCTAGGTCTGAATGTTCAGTGGGGAATTTTCTATCCTGGCCTCTTCGTGGTCCTCAATCCTCATTAAGGGTCCTTACTTTGGGTCTGTGTAGGGCCTGGCAACTCCACCCCTTTCATTGAATGGTAACTGTACCTTCAAACTAAGGATTTCAGTCCCTGTAAATCTGATAGAAATAAGTGTTGCGGGATTTTTGACTTGATAACCTGGCACTAGTTCTTAGGGCTGAAGCCAGGGGTGCAGCCAGATTCTTGGTCACTCTCTCTGTTCAGTGGTAGGTAGTCCCTTGGTCCTTGCTTTGATCCCTGACCCTTTTCATGGCCTGGAGTTCCTCCCTCCCTTACCCTTAGACCTGCCCCTCATATCAAGGTCTTTACCACCCTATGACCCCTAGAAGAAAGTGAGGATCTCTTTATCTGGTCATACCTGTCCTTGGTGTCCTGAAGCTGGACACTTGCAAGAAACTAATGCTTTTGTTCTCCTACTGTTAGGGGTGTGTGGCTCCTTTAGTCCTCAGGGTATTCACTTTGGCCTGTGAAATCTTTCCACTGTTGCTGCTTAAGCCACACCCCTTAGACTAAGTCTCCCATCCCCCTGTGACACCACAGGAGGAAGTGAATATGTCACATTATGTCAACAATGCTCAGGTATCCAAGGGCTTCTAGCAAAGGCAGGGTTCTATGTGATTCTCTTCAGGTCTCAGACAAAAGGGTTCCCTAAGTTCTCACTCAGAATCCTCCTCTTCATTACTGGTAGGACCTGAGACTCCTTCCTTTGCTTGTCTGAGGTCTCTTACCTTAAACCATGGGAGCCCCATAGTAACTAGCATCATAGGTAGACAGGTCGGCGACCCCTCTCAGACCTAGGAGGCCAAGGCAGAGCTGCCGAGATAAGCATGCCCTCACTTGTTTAGGGTTTCTCAGGGCCACAAGAGCTTTGGTTTACATGGGTGATCTTAAGCTAAAAGAAAGTGGAAACACAGGGCCTGCACAAGTTACTCCTGCCTGTTCCTTTCCAGATGTGATATCAGGATTCAGGCTTCATGGGGCCCTCTCTGACCCAGCTGGGGGTTTGCCGCTAGTCTTCTCTTAGGATCCTTACCTTGACTCCTAGCAGGCCCTGGGTTTCCACTTTCTTTCAGCCTAAGATCACCCATGTGGACCAAAGCTCTCTTGGCCCTGAGGACCCCAAAATAAGTGAGGGAATGCTTATCTTGGCAGCTCTGCCAAGGGGGTCACCCGCCAGTCTTCCCGTGATTCTAGTTATTATGGGGTATTTGCCTCCTTAGTCCTCATTCTTCAGAATTTTCATATTGACTTCTGTCTCTTCTTTGAAAGGCTTCCTGGGAAATACCTCATCCTTCCAAACACTTGCTTAGTCTCCCTACTGCAAAGCTAGCAGTGAATGGGTTGATTCCCAGGGTGATGTGAGATGAAGAAGCTGGGAAGGGTAAGGGCCCATGGTTGGTGGTGTGCTCTCACAGAAAGCAAGCTGATCTCTTCCTTCTCATCACAGTCTTAGCCCCTTCCATAATTTCACTTCTAAAAGATTTACTTTCCACAATGAAGGGGCTCAGCCACATGATACTGTGAGTCCCTGATATTTTGAGGTTTACTGACATTTTCTTTGTTGATAATGTAATTGTCACTGAATACTGTCTCTTTCTTTATTCATACTGCACCCTGATTTTGCTATTCTTATTGCTTGTTCCTTGGGCTGTGTATTCCAGAACTGTATTTTGGGTATGAAGTTGTGCTTTTTAACACCTAAAATACATTTTGAATACTGAGCTGAAAAATGAAATAAGCGACACAGGTGTGCCTCACCCTGGGAGGAGTGACAGTGGAATCCAGAGCCAGGGTCTAGGCCAGCAGAGTTACTTTCCCGCCTTAAATTTGAGAATATTCTAAGTTCTTCAGCTGAAAAGTGAGTCCAATAATGTTTATCAGGTAGGACAACAGACCTACATTTGATGTGTTTAACCCACCTGGCACAGTGTTGAGCAAAGTTCAGTGTTTTTATTTATTAAGATTTTATTTATTTGAAAGAGAGATTACGAGCAGGGGGAAGGTCAGAGGAAAGGAGAGGGACAAGCAGACTCCCTGCTGAGCGTGAAGCCGGGCTCAGGGCTTCATCCCAAGGCCCTGAGATCATAACCTGAACTGAAATCAGCTGCTTAACCAACAGTCAGTCACCTAGGCACCCTTAAGTTTGGTACTTTTAATGAATGGCAGTTATTACTAAGATGATTTTGACCCCAGATGGTGACATTGTTTCCTCACAGAATTTTATTTCCAGCTTGAATTAGATAATATGCAATTCCAAACAATATAGAAATCTAAATCCACGAAATGCTCCTGGACAAATAAAACTCAATAGTATTTGCCCATCAAAGCATCTATTGTTTAATATGGGTTTGGGGTTGTCTTCTCCAGTTGGATGCAACTGTAAGTTGCTATTTGTGCCAAGGATCAACAACTTCCCTCCTGGGTCCATTTCCATCCAAACCACCCCCTATATTCATTCATTTTATCGCCACTAAAATTTGGTCTCTCCCTTAAGGGTTTGACAAATTATACTCAAAAAAACTTAGTTAAAATGCCCTTTTAATGGAGTAAGAGCTTTTACTTATCCCGTGATAAGTGGTAAAGTCCAGGGGCTTCTTGGAATCTCACTTCAATGGAGTATTACTCTGATTACTCAGAAACTCTCCGGACACTCTATGCCTAGAACATATTTGTGCACTGGGTTACCTGCACTGGAGCAAGCATACAGGACCCCTTCCATTCCGGCCCCAGCCAGGGACTGTCAGTGGTTTTGTCACAATCCCAAAGTAACTGTGAAAATCTTTTCCATTCTAGGCCTAGTCTCTCAATGTGGAACAACTGACTGAGGACCTGGTCCCGCCCTGCCAGGCGCTCCCACAGCTACATCCAGCCGACTGCACAGCCTGGCTTGGAAAGACCTCCCCCTCAAGGGACTGGCACTTTACCCAGGCCAGCACAGCCTTGATCAGGTAATTTACACCATACTGTTCTCATCTAGGACCTTCCCTGTGCACCTCTTT
Organism: Enhydra lutris kenyoni; assembly: GCF_002288905.1. Classification (NCBI taxonomy): domain Eukaryota; kingdom Metazoa; phylum Chordata; class Mammalia; order Carnivora; family Mustelidae; genus Enhydra; species Enhydra lutris. Next base: position 7,827,584 of record NW_019154107.1, on the reverse strand, counting down.
TTTTTACTTGTCATTTACTTATTTCTTAGAATGTATCTTACCATCCTCATTATATGCTGACTACTGCTAAAGTCTACAATTCTATGTGCCATGGTCCAGTCTTATTTTTCTTAACAATCCCGGTGCTTTTAGGGAGTTTTCCAAAGAGCAGGTAATCAGTTAATGCTAGAAGAAAGAAGGGAATGAGCCAGAAGTTTAATTTATTTGATTTAATGTCTCACACTTTTTGAATTAGCTATGCATATCCAGGTATATATTATTTAACTTTAAAAGTAAAGACAAAGAGAATGGTTACTTATTTGTCACCAATTTTTGATCCCAAGTATTTTCTTATGATGTTCTTTCACATTCCCATGAAAAACCCAATTCCAGTAACATGTTACCTTGCTCTGTAGCAAAAAGAAAATACTATAGGTTTTTCAGCTTGTTTACAAAAACAAATCTCTTACTTTGAAACCTGAATAGTAATAAATGTGTTATCTATGGCATTAATAAACTTAGATTCAGATGCAAAATATTCCATTAAAACAAACAACATTTGAACACTTAAAGAAAAAATAGACCTACAGATTACTTATGTGCAACAGGAAAAAAAAAAATCAATGCTCCTTGTTATCTGCTTTTGGATCATAAATATAGTATAGATGGTTTGTGACTTTCGTTTTCATATACCAAACCTATAACTCTCCCTTGTGAGACAGCAATAAATGAGATCCATGCCATTCTTAAGTTTATCTTCTAGAGCTAAATGACCTATTACAAGAAAAAACACATTTGAGAACAACTCAATAAGTATAACTATATATGTTTATAGAAGCTAACAGTTTAGAGCAAACAGGAGGAACATCTATGCTTTTTTTCCCTCCGATCCCTAGGGCTCTGCTCTACTGGGAAGGTGCCCTCTTCCACCCCAGGGAAAAGCAGCCGCCCCGACTGCCTGACTAGACGCGGCGCCTGCTACGGGCCCCCTTCGCGGCAGACCCCCTGGCCTGGGGTCTGGCCCCCACGCGCTCCTCCTCGTCTAGCAGAGCCTCCTCGTACAGCTGGGGGTAAGAGCTGGGCACCGTGTCGTTGATCTTGGCCATGACCTGCAGCACCTGCATCTTGCTGGTCTCCGCGCGGGCCTTCGGGCCCCACAGGAACTCGTGGCGCAGAGGGTCGCTGGCGGGCACCGGGCGGTACTCCAGGTAGCCCTGGCGCACCAGGTCTCGGGTGATGAGCTTGCGCGGCTCACCGAAGACCAGGTGCCTCTTGCCCTCCTGCACGCCCAGCACGTTGAGGAACTCCCAGACCTCCTCCTCGCTGGCGCGGTTGCCCTTCATGAAGATCACGCCCAGGAGCGCCATCAGGAGGCCGGACTTGGGCAGCCCCTTGCTGCCGCCGCCCAGGGTGCCCTCGCCGGGTTGGGCCAGCTTGCTGACCAGCGTGTAGGACTGGCCGCGGTCGTCGGCCTCCCGGACCTCCAGCCCGAAGACCAGCTCCATGCGCTGGGAGGTGAGCCTGAAGATCTCGGGGAAGTGCTCGCGGTACTTCCTGCCGATGATCTTCAGCAGCGCCACGCGCATCAGGGGCTCCCCGGAGCTGTGCTTCTCCAGCAGGAACTGCACCAGCATGCTGGCCTTGCGGATCAGGGGCGTTTTGCGAATGGCCAGAGGGGCGGCCGGGGCCGCAGCCGCGGCCGGGTTCTCGGCGCCCTGGTCGCCTGGCAGGCCTGGGGACCCTGTGCCAGGAGACCCAGGGGCCGGGCCACCTTCGGGTGGTGAAGATGGACCCGCCTCCTCCGGGGAGCCCGGGGGAGCGCGGGGGGGCTCCTCTGCTGCTGCTGCTACAGCAGCAGGAGCACCCCCGACACCCTGAGCCTCACCGCGGCGTTTCTCCCGGGCACGGGCCTTGTTCTTCGGGCGCCGAGGCATGGTGACACTGGTCAGGGCTGGCAGGCAGCGAAGGCACCTGGAGAGAGGGGACAGTGAAGTGGGGGGAGCCCCTTCAGTGGAGAGGTCCCACCCTGGCTTTGCCCACGGCTGCCCCTGCAGGGTCCCTCAGGGCACTGCTCTAGGACCCCACAGGGCTCCCGTTACCCTGGTCAGCCTGGGCCCTGAGGAGGAAGGTGGTGTGAGCCTTGGGCCCCAGCCAGCCAGCCCTGCCTGGGCGTTACCAGGGTGACGGCAGTGTTCCTGACCAGCCCGGACCCTCCCAGGCCAAGGCCAGGACGGGGGATTGCGCGTGGCCTGTGTTCTAGGGTATGGATTCCCCTCAATCGTCTCAAAGGCCATTTCCTTCCCACCAGTAGGCCTGGGGGTCTCTGCCTGTGCTGAGCTGAGCCAGAGTCCAGCAGTCCCGCGACAAGGCCTGCAATCCCCGAGACCCCGCGAGGTAAGTGAAGGGACCTGGGGCTTAACCGCCATGTTGGGGCCTCCGAGCCCCGAGAGCATGGGTGGAGCGGGGCAGGGCCTGTTGCACCTCTCTTTTCGGGGGAGTTGGGGCTGGGGGGTTGTCGAAGGTGTGTCCTCAAAGTTGTAACCCGGAACTCCTTGCACATCGACCCCTAACAGTATACAGGTCCCCAGTTTGGGCTTACCCTAGGCAAGAGCTGTCCGACAAGGCCTCACTACCCACGGCGTGGTCCGGAGGAAGTTCTCGAGGGCCAGGAGGTCCACTTCCGGTCATGTGGGTCTGGGCCCCCCAGGAGGAGGACCCTGGAGGGTGGAGGCGGGCTCTGTGGGCGGGGCTCTGTGGGCAGGGCTCTTTGGGCGGGGTAGGGAGTGATGGAGGTAGTGTGTGGTGTGCTGGATTGTAGGGGGAGGAGTCTCACAGCGCTCACACAGGGGCTTTCACTGATTCTTCTCAGCCTGTTGTTCTCAGACCAAGGAAGGGTCTCATTCTGTTCCCTACCTCCATTAGGAAGTATTTGGGTGCCTGAGCTTAGCTGCGTTGTTGGAGCCCTCCACATATGGGACTCTTGGGCCCCACTTATGTGGGGGGTGCATACCTCATTACTCTCTCAGTGTCTCACTATACTCCTAAAAGGTCCTTGGCTCCTCCAATCAGCTGACCTAAGGCCAACTCTTCACACCAAAGACTTCAAATCTGTGAGCCTTCTGATAGGAATTCAAGGTACACCTCATCACACAGCTCCTGCCTGAGGCTTCCCAGACATGACTGTCATAGGGTAAGAATCCCATGGGATCCCTTTTCTGGGTGGATGAACCCTTCAGGTTTCATTCAGGGAACTTGCAGAGAGTTAGCAGGTCCGGAGTTCCTTCCTTTTCTCACTTCATACCTCCCCATACCCCCATCAAGGCCTTAGAAATCCCATGGGAAAGTGGGGTGCTCCTAAACCTGACCACCTTCCTGGGGCTTCTTTTAGTTGACATCATTCTCATTGCTCCAAGATTCTGGAATGAATTTCCATCCTTATGTATAATTGTTGTGATACTTGCTAGTCTAAATAGTTCGTACCTTGTACCTTTTGTTCTATTGAGATGTTAATGAAGCCCAGTCCACTTTCAGAGGCAAATTTTCAATTGGTTATTAGCACAGCTTGCAGAGTCACACTGCTACAAACAACCCATACATTTTTTTAAAAGATTTTATTTATTTATTTTACAGAGACACAGCGAGAGAAGGAACACAAGCAGGGTGAGTGGGAAAGGGAGAAGCAGTCTTCTCTCTGAGCAGGGAGCCAGATGAAGGCCTCGATCCCAAGATCCTGGGATCCTGACCTGAGCCAAAGACAGATGCTTAACCGACTGTACCACCCAGGTGTCCCTTTCAGTAAGTTTTTTAATTTTTTTTATTTAAATTCAGTTCAGCATACAATGTATTATTAGTGTCAGAGGTAGAGTTTAGTGATTCATCAGTTGCATATAACACCCAGTGCTCATTCCATAATGTGACCTTCTTAATGCCCATTCCCCTACCCACCTCCCCTCCAGCAACCATCAGTTTGCGTCCTGTATAAAGATCCTCTCATGGTTTGTCTCGCTGTCTGTTTTCATCTTCTTTTATTTTTTCTTCCCTTCCCCTGTGTTCATCTGTTTTGTTTCTTGAATTCCACATATGAGTGAAATCATATGGTATTTGTGTTTCTCTGACTAACATATTTCACTTAGCATAATGCACTCTAGTTCCAGTCACGTCATTGAAAGTGGCAAGATTTCATTCTGATGCCTGAGTAATATTCCATTGTATATATATATACCACCACTTCTTTACCCATTTGTCTGTTGGTGGACATCTGGGCTCTTTCCATATTTTGGCTATTGTGGATGTTGCTGGCCCTTCAAATCAATATTCTTGTACCCTTTGGATAAATGTCAGGTTGTAGGGTAGTTCTTTTTTTAACTCTTTGAGGAACTGCCATACTATTTTCCAGAGTGTTTGCATCTGTTTGCATTCCCACCAACAGTGTAAGAGGATTCTCCTTTCTCTGCATCCTCACCACTATCTGTTGTTTCCTGTGTTGTTAATTTTAGCCATTCTGACTGATGTAAGGTAGTATCTTATTGTGGTTTTGATTTGTGTTTGCCTATCAGTATGTTTTTGTAGTTATCTCCTAAAGAAACTGTAGATGTCTTTTTGGTTTTGTATTAAGTATATCTTGGATATTATTGTTTTCAGTAATATATCTTCCATTACATGTTGTAATTTGTTAGTGACTTTGTTTTGTCAGATTCCTTAATTTGCTGTGTTGATTTCTTTATACAACATCTTTCTGAAGCTGTTTATGTGTCTTAATAATTTCTGTACCAATTACTTGGAACTTTTTAATTAAGATATCATGTTGCCACCATTTTTACCTCTTTCTTTTCATTATTCTTTCCTTTTATTTACTTTGGTATTCATATTCTTGTCTAATAGTTGTGTAATGTGTATGTATTTTCATCCAGTTGTAGACAGTGGATTTGATATCATATGTCTTTGTTTTCTTGTCAAACCTATTAGATATATTTGCAGTAGTTCCCATTTAGTATATTCATTATAGATTTTAGAAAATGGAAATTCTTCTTTCTTTCTTTCTTTCTTTCTTTCCCTCTCTCTCTCTCTTTTTATTTTTTTTCCGATATGGAACAAAATTTGCATGTCATCCTTGCACAGGGGCCATGCTAGTCTTCTCTGTATCGTTCCAATTTTACTGTATTTGGTGCCAAAGGAAGCATGGAAATTCTTTTGTAATGCAAGCTTTCCAAAACTTATTATCATCAGCAAGTGTTATTTATTTATTTTGTCAAAAGCTTTTTCTTTACCCTTGCACATAGTCCCATCCTTTTCCCCTCTTTTTTTTTTTTTTTTTGCTATGATAGTGATTTCCATTTGGAATGCATTTTCTAATGTTAATTCACTGCTATATTGGAAATACTATGAATTTATTTAGGATATTTGTCTCTATGAAGTGAGCTTGGCTTTAGTGTTATTTTATTGAGGGATTCTCACCTGGTCTTTGTATCAAAAAGAGGTAGCCTATTTTTAGTGGTTGAATACTCCCGAGTTTTTGTATAATTTAAAAAAGTTTACATGAGGTGGTGATTACTTTTTCCTTTATCATTTTGTATAAGAAGCCCAAAGGCCTGGATAGCCCTGGAGTCTTTTGATGTTGCCTGGGTTAAACTGCTGTTTCAATTTCTAATTTTGTTGATTGAAGATGTCTGTCTCTCTGTGGGCCTAGTTCCTTATTTATATTACGTTAACCTTAAAAGTAAGCATCCAGTTATTTTACCAGGAAGATGGGTTTATCTGGAAATAGCAGAGAATTTCAGTTTGGGACTTGGAGACTAGGCACAACCATAGTCAAGTCCAAGAACAATGGAGAGGAATACTCTTTTATAGCTGGAGGGAAGAGTTGGGGGAGCTCTTTTAAAGTCCATTGGAGTAAACTTGGAGTTTGAAATGGTTTTTCATTGGCTAAGTTGTGAGAGTCTCTCACTGGTTGGGCTGTTCCTGGGCAAGGAAAAAAATCTTTTTTTTTCCTCCTGCTCTTGTAGTGAAATATTATGAGCTTCTTTCTATTGGGAATACTTTTCTACTTGTCTGCAGTTGAAGACAAGTGGTAAATTATGAGAGCTCCTTTTTCTGGCCTTCTGCCTCCATTTTAGATGAGTTTTCCTTTATTTAATTTCACAGTATTTTGATAAAATGCTCCATTTTGCAGGCATATCTTAAAGATATTGTAGGTTCAGTTCCATACTACCATAATAAAGCTAGTACATATTGCATTAAAACACGTCACATGAATTTTTTGGTTCCCAATGCATCTAAAAGTTATATTCACACTGTACTATATCTATTACTTGTACAAAAGCATTATGTCTAAAAAAAAATACAGTGTGCATACCTTCATTTAAAAATAGCTTAGTGAAAACCCCATGCTCATACAGTTCTGTTTATGTGGGACATATTAACTAAGTGAAATTTCTAAATGCCTTTCAGCTATAAATTCATTAAACTCGTTTTTATTTGTGATGTATGAGTATAAAATATGTGTTACTTTTATGTAATTTGAACGAAGGATACTACAAGTACATTTAAAAATAAAGTGAGAAGATGATAATTTCCATATTGAAATTTTAACTTCTAGGACTTAAGAAGTTGTAGTAAATACTCAAAGGTGAGTGAGTTTTAAATAGTCATCAAAGATGGTGACATATACGCAAAAAAAAAAAAAAAAAAAAACTTTCAAAGAATACCAGTTATACTAGAAGTGAGGAAAATGGGGAAATTGGTTTTTAATAATTTCTGGAGAAAACCCGAATTTGATTGGTGCTCAGTGAATACCTATTAGATAGATTAATTGACTGGCTGCTTTATATGGTGAGGCACTGAGCTGAGAGATACATGATAAGCTATGGTATAGAGGCATACCTTGGAGATGGTGTGGTTTTGGTTCCAGATTGCTAGAATAAAGCAAATATTGTGACAGGGAGAGTCCATTGAATTTCTTGTTTTCCCAGTTCATATAAAAGTTATGTTTACACTGTATTGTCATTTTTTCAATGTGCAATACACCTGGGTGGCTCAGTGGGTTAAGCCTCTGCCTTTGGCTCAGGTCATGATCTCAGGGTCCTGGGATCGAGCCCTGCATCGGGCTCTCTGCTCAGCGGGGATCCTGCTTCCCTCTCCCCCTCTGCCTGCTTCTCTGCCTGCCTCTCTGCCTACTTGTGATTTATCTCTCTGTCAAATAAATAACTGAAATGGAGGGAAAAAAAAAAAAGAGTGCATATCGTAATATGGGGCACCAGGGTGACTCAGTCTGTTGGGCACCAGACTCTTGGTTTCTGCTCAGGTTGCAATCTCAGAGGTTTGATTTTGAGCCCCACGTCAGGCTTTGTGCTGGGCATGGAGCCTACTTAAGACTTTCTGCCCCCTCCCCTGCATGCATGCACTTTCTCTCTCAAATAAATCTTTAAAAAATATTAAAAAGTACATACTGTAATAATAAAGTACCTTATTACTAACAATTGCTACCCATGATCTGGGCTTTCAGCAAGTCATAATCTTTTTGTTGATGGAAGGTCTTGCCTCTATGTTGATGACTGCTGACTGATCAGGCTTGTGGCTTCTAAAGTTTGTGGTGGCTATGGCAATATCTTAAAATAAGACAACAACAAAGTTTGTCACATCGATTGACTCTTTCTCTCACACAGTTTCTGTAGCATTGACACTGTTTGATAATATCTTCACCAGGAGTAGATTTCATCTCATGAATCCACTTTATTTGCTCAGCTTTAGGAAGCAAAGCCTCATCCATTCAATCTTTATCATGAGATCACAGCAATTCAGTCGTATCTTTAGGCTCCACTTAATTCTAGTCCTCTTCTATTTTTACCACATCTGCAATTGCTTCCTCTACCTGAAATCTTGAAACCCTCAAAGTCATCCATGAAGATTGGAATAACTTTTTCCAGACCCCCATTAATATTGATATTTTTATTTTTCATGAATCTTAAATGTCCCTAATTGCATCTAGAATGGCAAATTCCTTCCAGAAGGTTTTCAGTTGGCGTTGCCCAGATCCATCAGGGGATCCATTAGCTATGATAGTTATAGCCTTATGACATGTATTTCTTAAATCGTAGACTTAAAATTTGAAATTAACTCCTTTATCCACAGAATGCAGAATGGATGTTGTGTTAGCAGGAATGAAAACAATGTTTATCTCGTTGTCCATCTCCATCAGAGCTCTCAGGGGACCAGGTGCACTGTCACTGAGCAATAATATTTGGAAAGGAACCTTTTTTCTGAGCAGTAGGTCTCAACAGTGGGCTTAAAATGTTTAGTAAATTATGTTATAAACAGGTGTGCTCTCACCCGACCTTTGTTTTTCCATTTACAGAGCACAGACAGAATTAATTATTAATTAATTGATATTAATTAATTAATTAATATTAACAAATATTAATTAATTAATAATTCTTGAAGGTCCTAGGATTTTTGGAATGGGAAATGGGCTTTGGTTTCAACCAGCTGCATTAGTCCCTAAGAAGAGAGTTAAGCTTTGAAAACACGCTTTGAGTTCTCCTCTCTAGCCACAAAAGCCTAGATGGCATCTTCTTCCAATAGAAGGCTGTTTCATCTACGCTGAAAATTTATGTGTAGTGTAGCCACCTTCACGAATTATCTTAGCTAGATCTATGGAATAACTTACTGCAGCTTCTACATTAGCACTCAGTGCATTTTGTTTTACTGTTACGTTGTGGAGATGGCTTCTTTCCTTAAATCTCATGAGGCAACTTCTGATAGGTTCAGATTTTCTCTTGTTGACCTCCTCACCTCTCTCAGACTTCACAGAATTTAAGAGATTTAGCACCTTGCTCTGGATTAGGTTTTGGCTTAAGGGGATGTATATTCTGACAGGTTTGATCTTCTACCCAGACCACTGAAACTTTATCCATGTCTCACATTTGTGTGCTCATTGTAGTACTACTTTTAATTTTCTTCAAGGACTTTTCCTTTGCATTTACTATTTGACTGTTTGGTGCAAGAACCTCAGCTTTCAGCCTGTCTTGGCTTTTGACATGCCTTTCTCACTATGCTTAATCATTGCGAGCTTTCAATTTAAAGTGAAGGACATGGAAATCTTCCCTTCACTTAAACACGAAGAAGCCAGTGTGGGGTTACTAATTGGCCTAATTTCAATATTGTTGTGTTTCAGAATAGGTGAGCTAGAGGAAAGGGAGACATGGTGGGAACGACTGGTCAGTGGGAGAGTCAGAGCACACCTAAGCATTGATTAAGTTTGCCATCTTCTGGGTGTGATTCTTGGCACCTCAAAACAATTGCAGTAGTTATAGCAGAGATCATTGATCATATATAACCATAACACATATAATAATAATGAAAAATTTGAAATATTGGAAGAATTACCAAAATATAACATAGAAATACGAAGAGAGGGGGCACCTGGGTGGCTCAGTGGTTTAAGCTGCTGCCTTCGGCCCAGGTCATGATCTCAGGGTCCTGGGATCGAGTCCTGCATCGGGCTCTCTGCTCAGCAGGGAGCCTGCTTCCCCCTCTCTCTCTGCCTGCTTCTCTGCCTTCTTGTGCTCTCTCTCTCTCTCTCTGTGTCAAATAAATAAAATCTTAAAAAAAAAAAAAAGAAATACGAAGTGAGGAAATTGCATTAAAAAATGTCACTGATAGTCTTGCTTTACACAGAGTTGCCACAAACCATCATTTGGTAGAAAACATGATGATCTGAGAATTCCCATAAAATGAGATCTGCCTGTACATAACTTTTTTTTAAGATTTATTTGTATATTTTGAGAGAGAGAGAGAAAGAGAGAACATAAGAAAGAGGGGCAAGAGGGAGAGGGAAAGAGAATTTCAAGCAGACTCTGCACTGAGTGGGGAGCCCAATGCAGGGCTCAGTCTCATGACACTGAGATCATGACCTGAGCTGAAACCGAGAGTCAGACACTTAACTGACCATGCCACCCAGGCTTCCCACATCACATTTCATATTAAAGGCAGGATATTTAAATAGAGCCCTTGTATTATAAAAATTCTCAAATGTATACAAGAGTATGGAGACTAGAATGATGAATCCAGTTACGTGATTTTAGTCAATAGCAATCCTCAATTTTCATAGGTAGAATCCTGTTCCTACTAAGGTTTAGGTGTTTGTTTATTAGCAAATGCACTACAGGGGTAAAAATGTGCTCTTCTATTAGGATGCCCATGATGTCTGTTGTCTCCTTTGTGCTAATGTTGGCAGTCATCTTCTTTATCCATTAAGTCCATTAGAGGCAGCAGGATGGTCATTTTCTAATTCCAAAATTCCCGAGTTTTGTATCTGAAATTCTTTGTTAGGTAGAACTTCTTCATTGCCCATCACTCATCTTGAGATATTGGTAATACTTACGGTGTTATTTTATCATTGTTGTGTCTCTACTCCACCTAAATTTTGTCCAGTTTTATTTACCTATTATCATGTATAAGTGCTTCTTTCATTTGTGCTTATAATACTTATAAAAATTGTTGTATAAATCCTTTCAAAGAATGGGCTTTCTTTAGCTGGCTCTACTTTTAATTGACCACTTTTGCATTTGTCTGTATTGTTTCCTTCCTTTGCTTCTTTGTCTTTAATATGCTGTTCTTTCTCTAGCTTCTTGAATTGTTTGGATGTTTTAAACATGTTTGTAATAAATCTGATTAATATAGTAAATATCCCTGTACGTACCCCCTTGGGCTATTTGAGCAATAGAATGCTATAGAGCTTTATGTGTGGTGCTCACAGTTTTTACAAGTTGAGTGTATCTCTCAATGCTTTTATGATTTTTTGAACATCTGTGTGTGTTTATGCATAAAAGTACTAGACCGAAATAGAGTTGTTTAGAGGAGGTTTCAAGTTCCAGAGTTCATGGGAGTATTTTGCTTTGTTTTCATTTTACTTATTAATGATAGAAGAAAATCGAGCAAACTTAAACACTAGTAAGAGAGTTGCTTTTTTTTTTTTCTCCCAGAAGAGAAAGTAAGGTTTCATGTGAGAAAGTCAATAAAAATAATTGGCCAACTGCAACATTCAGATAATTCAGGAAAACAAAAACTACTCGAAATAATATAGCTCTGAGGGGATATTTATTTATTCAGAAACTTTATTTTTTTATGCTCTTTCAGATCTATAGAAAAATTGGGCAGAAAGTACAGTGAGTTCCCATACACCCTCTCATCCCCTTACACACAGTTTCTGCTATTATTTACATCTTATCTTGCATTCATTTATTGTGTTCGTTACAACTAATAAGCCAATATTGGTTTATTATTAGTAACTAAAGTAGATAGCATACATTAGGGTTCATTCTTTGCATTGTACATTCAATGGGTTTTGACTAATGTATAATGACATGTATCCATCATTATAGTATTACAAAAAGTGGTTCTCCTGTGTGAAAAATCCCCTGTGCTCCACGGAGGCACCCTCCCTCCATCCCCCTGAATTCCTAATCTTTTCTCCTGTCTCTATAGTTTTACATTTTTCCAGAATGGCACATATTTAAAATAAGAGCATATGTAATGCAAGTTGGTGCAGCCACTTTGGAAAACAGTGTGCAGATTTCTTAAGAAATTAAAAATTGAGCTACCCTATGACCCTGCGATTGCCCTACTAGGTATTTATGCCAAAGATACAGATGTAGTGAAAAGAAGGGCCATCTGTACCCCAATGTTCAGAGCAGTAATGTCCACAATCGCCAAACTGTGGAAAGAGCCAAGATGCCCTTCAGCAGACAAATGGATAAAGAAGATGTGGTCCATATATACTATGGAGTATTATGCCTCCATCAGAAAGGATGAATACCCAACTTTTGTAGCAACATGGACAGGACTGGAGGAGATTAAGCTTAGTGAAATAAGTCAAGCAGAGAGAGCCAGTTATCATATGGTTTCACTTATTTGTGGAGCATAACAAATAACATGGAGGACATAGGGAGATGTAGAGGAGAAGGGAGTTGATGGAAATTGGAAGGGGAGATGAACCATGAGAGACTGTGGACTTTGAGAAACAAACTGAGGGTTTTGGAGGGGAGGGGTGTGGAGGGATGGGTGAGCCTGGTGGTGGGTATTATGGAGAGCACGGATTGCATGGAGCACTGGGTGTGAGGCATAAACAGTGAATCTTGGAACACTGAAAAAATAAAATTAAATTTAAAAAGAAAATGAGGAACAGTTAAAAAAAAAAAAGAGGGTATGTAATCTTTTCATATATGCTACTTTAAATTAGCAGTATGCATTTAGCATTCCTCCAGGTCTTTTCATAGCTTGAAACTTCATTTTTTATATCATTGAATAGTGTTCCATTGTCTGGATGTACCACAGTTTATCTATTCAGCTGTTGAAGGAGATCTTGGTTGCATTCATTCTTTGGCATTTATGAATAATGCTGCTGTAAACTTCTGTGTACAGGTTTTTGTCTGAACATAATGTTTCAACTCATGTGGGTACACACTAAGGAGTACATTTGCTGGGTTGTAGGAGTAGGTTTACTTCTGTAAGGTTCTGTTAAAATGGTTTTCCACATGGCTATACCATTTTGCCTTCCCACCAGCACCGAGAGGTCCCATTGCTCTGCATCCTTTCCAGTGTTCGGGTTTGTCAGAGTTTTAGATTTGAGCCATTCCAACAGGTGTGTAGTGGTATCTCTTTCTTTTAATTTGCAATTTCCAAATGCAATATAGTAGTAAACATCTTATGTAGAAGTATGTTGTTTAATCTCCACGTATTTGAGATCTTTATGCTATTTTTTCTGTTGTTTATTTCCAGTTGAATTCCACTGTGGCCCTAGAGTATGTGTGTATGATTTCTGTTCTTTAAATCAGATGGTGTTTTATGGCACAGAATGTGGTTCTTCTTGATGTATGTTCCATGTGAACTTGGGAAAAAAAATGTGTTTTCTCCTGTCATTATGTTTTCTAAAAATATCATGTAGACCTTCTTCACTGATGGTGCTATCCAGTTTAATTATACCATTAATAATTTTCTGGCTAATTTGTCAGTAATTTAGAGAGGTGTGCTGAAGTCTCTTCATTATAATTGTGTATTTGTCTCATCCGTGTTTCCCTCATGTGTGTTGACACTGTGTTTTTTGGTGCATACCCATTAAAGACGGTAATATATCTTGAAGAATTGACCCCTTTGTGATTATGTAATACCTCACATTCTCTCTGATAATTTTCTTTGATCTGAATTCTGCTTAGTCTGAAAGAAAACTGGCTAGTCCAGCTTTCCTTTCATTTGTATTAGAGTGGTATGTCTTTTTCCATCTCTTTAGGTTCTTTAATCTATCGGTGTCTTTACATTTAAGGTGGATTTCTTGTAGAAAGTGTATTATATGGTCTTGGTTTTTTATCCCCTCTGAGATTTTGTATTCTTTTAAGTAGTGTATTCAGACCACTGACTTTTAAAGTAATTCTTGCTATAGTTGGATTTATACTTACCATTACATTTTGTCCCTGTTATTTGCCGCTCTTGTTCTTTGTTTCTTTTTTATCTTTCACCCTTTTGCTCCCTTCTCCAGCTTTAATTGAGCACTTTATGATTCCTTTCTCTCTCCTCTTTGGCATAGCAATTATTTTTACTTGTTTTTAGTGGATGCTCTCACTTCGGGAATATGCATTTAGAACTCACCCAAGTCCACTTTCTAATGATGTGCTGCAGATTCGCAGGTAGTGCCAGCTTCTCCCTCCTGTTTCTCATAAACTTGCTGTCATTCATCCCACTTCCTCGTAAGGTATAATTACGGAATTGATTGTCTCTTCTTTTTTTGGACTATTATTTGTTAGAGCAAATAAAGGAAAAAAATATATTTTACCTTCATTTATTCCTTCTCTGGCATTCCCCTTGTCTTTATATAGATGGGAGTTTCCAACCTATTTTATTTTTCTTCTCCTTGAAAAACTTCTCTTAACACTTTTTGCAAGGGAGGTCTCCTGGTGCCAGATTTCCTCGGTCTGTGTTTGTCTGTGAGCATCTTTTATTCTCCTTCACTTGAGAGGAGAATTTTACTCAATATAGAATTCGAGGTTGGTAGGGTTCTGTTTTTCAAATCTTTCAAACTTTAACTCTCTTCTTGCCTGCCTGTTTGTGAGGAGAAGGCCAATGTGATTCTTACTCTTGTGTCTCTCTTTTTCTTAAGAATTTCTGCTTTGGGCTGGTTTTCTACAGTTTGCATATGCCATGCCTGGGTGTAGTTTCTGTTGCTCATACTGCTTGGCATTCTTACAGCTCCTTGGACTGTTGATTTAGGATCTGTTGTTAATTTTGGAAAATTCTCAGTTGTCTTTATTTCATATGTTTGTTCTCTTTCTTGCTCTCCTTCTCCTTCTTCTAGTATTCCCATTACACAAATGTTACATCTTATGTCATCCCACAGTTTTTGGCTCTTTTCTTCCATCTTTCTCATTCTTTTTTCTCTCTACATTTCATCTGGATATTTCTGTTGACATGTTTTCAAATTTATTGATTTCATTCCTCAGCCATGTCCAGCCTATTGATGAACCTGTCAGAGGCTTTCTTCATTTCTTTTGCAATGTTTTTGATTTCTAGCATTGTTTTATGATTCTTTCTTAGATCTTACATCTCTCTGCCCATATTACCCCTTACTTATTCTTGCCTGGTTTCCCTTTTTCCACTATAGCCCACAGCATATTACTCATAGTTATTTTAAATTCCTGCTATGATAATGCCATAATGTCTGCTATATCTGATTCTAGATCTCATGCTTGCTCTCTCCCTCCTCAAACTATGTTTTTTTTTTGTCTCTTAGTATGCTTTATAATGTTTGTTGTTGCCATTGAAAGCTCCATGTAATGTACTGGGTGAAAGATTTTATGATTCTCTGGCCTGGAGTCAGGCAGTGTTTATTGTTTGCTATAGCTGCAATTGTCAGAGATTAAATTTTCTCTGGTGTCCTTTTCATCTTCTCTGTTTTTCTTAAATAAGGCCCAAGATGTACAGCTTCTTCAGTTGCAATCCTTTGTTATTAGACAGGAGCCCTGTTGATGTGGTAGTGAAGGATAGGACATGAGGTGGGGTGGAGTGTTCTGTAATCTGTTTAGGTCTCTGTTTTATAGTGAGCCTGTGCCCCTGGGATCTGACTTCACAAGTGCTTCTCAGTTTTTTCACGCCTTAGTTAAAACAGTAAGTAAAGAGGGCCTATTTTGCGGTATTTCCTTTTCTCCTCTTAGAAGGCTAGAGGATCTAGAATTGGCATTTCCCCTCCTCCACATGGCTTAGGCTCTAATAAAACCCTACTCAGTTTGGCTCTGGTAAATAGTTTCTCTGTAGGAAAGTCTTCTTATGAAAAACAGATCAGTTTGGGCATTTTTCAAACTGGCTGCTTTGTCCTTTCTCCTTCTAGAAATACAATGGCATATCTGACCTTTATTATCACTATAAGAACCTAGTTGGGCTCCTGGAAGTAAAACTTAGAAAAGTGTTGGGGTCCCTATTAGACTAGACCTGCCTAGAGGCCTAGAGTTTTTAACTTGAAGCTACTCTGCAGTGAGTCTCCAGAAATTTGTGAAATACACTTTAAGCTTTCCAATCCTGGTGCCAGCTCCAGCCCTGGTTTTTGCTCTTGGACTTATGATCCAGTGAGCTGTGATTTTTTTTTTTAAGATTTTATTTATTTATTTGACAGACAGAAACCACAAGTAGGCAGAGAGGCAGGCAGAGAGAGAGGAGGAAGCAGACTTCCCGTGGAGCAGAGAGCCAGACGCAGGGCTTGATCCCAGGACCCTCAGATCATGACCTGAGCCAAAGGCAGAGGCTCTAACCCATTGAGCCACCCAGGCGCCCTGAGCTGTGATTTTCTATTCATCCAGTTCCTCTCTTCATTTTGGGGGGCAGCAGTTAGCGTTGTGACCTCAGTTCTCTGATGGATATAAGAATCGTCAGTTTGCAGTTGGTTCAGATGTTTTCTTGTTGGGAGAATGGGAGTGACAAGGTAAGTTCCTTACTTGTTAGACTGGAAACTGGAAGTGACCAAGGAAAATCCACTCTCAAACTCATTTTGTTTGCCAGAGTTAATTTCCTTTTGTCTCTAGGACTTAGAGGGTTTTTCCTTGTTGACTGTTGTTTAGGGACTAACCTCAGTACCTAAACCTAGCCTGCAATTTCATGCCACTTTGCCGGCTCCATAGGCCATTCAAAACACGGCAGATTTCCCCTTCAAAAATAAGCAAGATAGCAAGAGCAAATCTGACAGCAATATGGTGTCTTACATAGTGTCTGTTATCAGAGGAGTGTTGTCTTACCTTTAACATGTCATGTAATGTAATGTAATTATTGGAGTGACATCCCAACACTTTTGTCAATGCAACCATAAGCGCTACACTTGAAGGTACAAGTATGCAAAGGTATGGTCATTGGGAGGTGGGGAATCATGGGCCCCAGTACAGTTCTGTATGTCACACTCTATCCTCTAGGCCCCATTGTCTCAAGTCCCACCTGATACAAAATACATCTCTCCCATCTAATATCCTTAAAAGCCTGTTCCAAGTACAACAACGCCTCAAAATTCAAATCTTATCACTTAAATGAGGTCCACCCACCAATGATTAGACTTCTAGGTGTAGTCGTTAAGGATACCCCCTGGCCACATTACATCTTTGTGTGGATCTATGAAACATGTTATCCTTCCTTTTTAAATTTAAGGCAGACTGTGTTTGCAGTGGAGAATATAGAGAAATACTTTGCAAATGGTTATCACATGCAGTGGAACAGGTACCCATAACACGTACCTTGCCTGCTCCAATAGAAACATTCTCCCGAGCTTATTCAGGATCCATGTACAACTGTGAGAGCTTCTTTGCATTCTGGGCTTTAGCCTCTCAACTCTGAGACACATCATGTGAGGTTTTGGCACCAGTTCACCACTCCCACAGCCTTACCTCTCAGACCACAGGGCAGAACTTGAAGTCCAGAACCTCAGAAGAATTGCAGTTACCGAAATCCTGAACAGACTTGTCTCCGGATGTTTAAACTAAATTGCTCTTGCTTAGATTCCCACCTCCTGTTTTCTTCTTTTATATTATCCCTCTGAACTACCATAATACCCCACCAACATCCACCTGCTCTGATAATAGAAATCCAAGCATCCCCAGAAATAGAATGGTGTTTTCCCAAAAGCAGATCTTCAGTTAATGCTTAGGGAGTGAATGAGCCAATGAACACAGTATCTAATTTATTAAAATTGAATTTCTCCTACATTCTTGAATAAGCTAAGTAGATCTGTGTGTGTTCAGATTTTTCAGAGCAACAAACTGAATGTTTAGGGAATTCAAGAGTTGAGCCTTTGTTTTTCACTTCCTCGCTATTTCTTAAGCACAACAATTTTACTGTTGAATCCATTCATATTTCCAAAGAAGCAATTACTCAATTGCCACATTATTCTGTTTTAGATCACAAAATAAGATGGAAATTTTCCCAGTTGGTTTTACGAAACCACATAGCTTCTACTCCTAAACTTGATGCAAAACAATAATGTATAATCAAAGCGGTGATTCATAAGCTTACATTCCGAAGCTGTTTAAATTTTCTATTTAAAGGAACAACATTTAGAAACTAAGTGGAAAGAAAGAAATGAAGGGTGGAAAGAAGGAAGAAAAATCTCCAAGTTACCTGGTAAAGCAAATATGATGATGGTGTATAATGTGTTCCCACCCGCCCAGCAGCAGCCCCTCACTACTTATATGGTTGATGGACCTATTCAACCAGAAAGTGAAGAACTGGCCTAAGACCTCACTAGGGCTAATGAAGCTGCTGGATGTGACCTCGAACTGTATCTGAGCCGTAGCCATAGCATCAGCAGCTCTGGCTCAGGCTCTCCCTTGCTCATCTCACCAAGATTTCATACTGGCATAGGCAGAAATGGGACCATATCATTGACCTTGGTCAGAAATTCCAGGACTTTCATCTTGTTGGTTCCTTTGAGTTCTTGGACCCCACAGGAGTTTATAGCATGTAGGATCACTCTCAAGAGCTCTCTTGATACTCTAAGTACCCTTCCTTTACCAAATCTCTGGTAATGAGTTTCTGGCCTCTCCACGAATGAAGGGCTTTCTCCCAGCATATATCTACATCATATTCAGGAATTCTCAGATTTTCTCTTCAGTGGTACAATTGCCCTTCACAAAGGTCATGCTCGGGAAGGTCATCAGGAGACCAGTCTTTTGCAACCACTGGCAGCACTCTAGTTCCCATGGTGGGTGAATCCATTTTGCTAACGAGGACAATGTTTAGTTGTGTCAGAATCCTTCAAATCAAGGGCAAAGACCAGCTCCACATGTTAGAGGCTTTCCACAGGATCATAGGAAAATGGTCCTTACACATTTTGTTGACCTTTTTCAGTACATGTGCTTTTGTGATGGGCTGTTTAATCGTCTATATGAGCAAAAGAAATTGCATCAACTAAGCTGCCTTCTTGGTTAAAGGGTCTCTGCATGAGTTCTCTGTGCCAGGTGGGGCTTGTGAAGTGCTTGGATTTTCATCCTCTTGGCTTTCGGTGTCTTCCTCAGTTCTGCTGCATGGTGAATCTGCAGTGCCCTGGGTGGTGGATGGGGGAATCTGAGAGGCCTGGAGAACGCTTTGTGTCCTAGTGGCAGGCAGCGACTGGGGAACACCTAGAAAAGAGGAGAGGAGGAAATGAAGGACGCTTCTACTGTTGCTGCAGTGACCTGACATCCTTCTAGATCCTGGCTACCACTCATCCAAGGCTGAGGACAGCTGCCTGGCCCCTCTCAGATCTGAAAGCAGAGACAAGGATGTGGGAATGCTTCTGTTCTGCGGTTTGTGGTCACTTCAGTCCTCCCCCAGGCAGGTCCTCCTATGTGACCATTGCTCCTTGGTAAGACTCTCTAGCAATATCACCTCCCTCCAAGCTCTGAGATTTTGCTTAGGCCAGATGTGAGATGAAGAACCTGCAGCAAGGGGCACCTGGGTGGCTCAGTGGGTTAAAGCCTCTGCTTTCAGCTCAGTCATGATCTCAGGGTCCTGGGATCGAGCCCCACATTGGGATCTCTGCTCAGTGGGGAGCCTTCTTCCTCACCCCCCCCCCGTCGCCTGCCTCTCTGCCTGCTTGTGATCGCTGTCTGTCAAATAAATAAATAAAATATTTAAAAAAAAAAAAAAGAACCTGCAGCAAAAGGCATAGTGCACAAGACAGGTGAAGTGTCGTGTCTTAGTCCATTTGGGCTGGTAACAACATACTAGACTGGGGAGCTTGTAAACAACAGAAATTTCTCTTGTTCTAGAGGCTGGAAGTCTCAGATCAGGAAGCCAGTGTGGTAGCTTTGGTGAAGGCTCTCTTCTAGGTGGAAGACTGCTGACTTCCCACTGTGTCCTCACATGGTAGAAGGGGTAAGGGATCCCTCAGGTGCCTTTTCACTAGAGCTCCTCCCTTAAGACCTAATGACGCTAGGTTTCAATGTATAAATTTTGGAGGGGACAAAAACATTCAGGCCCTAGCAGGCTGTCAGATAATAAACAGACTTATCTGTTCTTTCTCTTCACCAGCCAGACTTTATGTATCCCCATCTAAAAAATACTTATTTTCTAAAGATAAGGTGCTGAACCAGACGTTTTGTGAGCTCCCAGTCTTTTGATATTACATAACATCACAATGTCCGCTGCAGTGCCTTTGACCCTCAATTATAGTAAGATATATATGGAATAGTAAGAACACCTACCAACTGTGTGTTAGTGACTTCGTGTTCATATATATGTAGGCATCATCTCAAAAATTCCATGAATTACTTCATCTTACCATGTGATTTGCTGTGATAATAACTATTCTATTTTTCATCCATTCTTCATAGTTTATTAAAATGATAATTAAAAATTCTAGTACTTATCTATAGTTTTCAGGTGTTTTTATATTCTCTGGAGTCACCGTGCCACAACTTCCTTCTGTGTAGGCTGAGGCGCTTCTTCTGATTCCTACAGCGTAGCAGTAGAAAGTCAGTCTTCCAAGGCTCACTGGGAAGAAAAAGGGCGGAACTCTAAGACCTTTTCCTTCTGGGATCTCACCGTCTACCTTTTACTGCAGGTTCCAGAGCCAATACAGCTGTGTATGGCTTGTGCCTTCCCTCCACTGTGAAGCACTTTTGGACCTAACTTTAGATCCATAACGAAAGCACTGATCAGTGGTACTTCCTCAAAACTAAAACCTCTTGGGGCGCCTGGGTGGCTCAGTGGATTAAGCCGCTGCCTTCGGCTCAGGTCATGATCTCGGGGTCCTGGGATCGAGTCCCGCATCGGGTTCTCTGCTCAGCAGGGAGCCTGCTTCCCCCCCTCTCTCTGCCTGCCTCTCTGCCTACTTGTAATCTCTGTCAAATAAATAAATAAAATCTTTAAAAAAAAAAAAAAAAAAAAAAAAAAACTAAAACCTTTTGCTTTACAAGACACACTGTGAAAGACAGAGAATAAAGACCATAGACAGGAAGATTTGCATATGTTTGCAACTCACATGTGTGACAAAACACTTGGACCCAAATGAAATAAGAAAAAATATGCTGAACAACAATAAGGAAAAAGGAGTACAATTAGAAAATACGCATAGAACTTGAACACATCTCACAGAAGAGGATCTATGAATGGAAAAGAGGCAGATGCAATTATGTTCCGCATGAAGGTCCATTAAGGAACTGTGAATTCATGCAGTGATGACATGCAACTGTACACCTGCTGTACTAGCTAACATAGAAATTACTCAAAATACCAAGTATTAGTGAGGATTTCAAGCAGTTGGATTGCTCATACACGGATGGTGAGAAAGGAAAATGGTCCAGGATCTCTGGAAATCAATTTGCCAGGTTTGTGTAGTTAAACACGCACCTACCATATGATCAAGCAACAGCTAAAACATCACAAACAAATGCATATAGCAACTTTATTTGTAGCAGCCCGGAATTTAAGAGAACTTAAGTACCCAACTGTCCTTCAACTGGGGAATGTATAAAAGGCTCAGGTACATCAATACAATGGACTACTCCTCAGCATTAAAAAGAGAAGGGGAAATTTTAGTATATGTGCTGCCTAAGTGAGCCCAAGAGAAGGGGAAATTGATGATAGAAACATTCTGGGTGGAACTTGAGATTATTTGCTGAGCAGAAAAGCTAACCTGAGTGTGAAATTTACATACCATAAAATTCCACTTCTATAACATTCTCAAAATGACCAAATTATAGGAAATGGAAACAGATCCATGGTTGTCAAGGTTTAAGATTTGGGGAAAAGTGAGACTTCAGATGGGGAGTGCTGGAGACATTTTATATGGTGAGAGAACAGTTCTGTATCCTGATTATGGTTATTGTTACATGAATCAATACATGTGGGGTTAAAAAAATAAAAACTTAAGGAACTCTACCCCCTGTCAGATCAGTGCATGTTCAAACTTTACCATCTGAATTAGATTGCATTTACTTAATAATCCTGTGCGACAATGTTATTGCTGTGACAGATGCCACATTCGCGGGAAGGAGGAGTTAAGAGCAGGGTGAGCCACCTACGCTCTATCCTCCTCAGACGTTGAAGGACAGGAGGCAAATGGATCTCTTTTTCTATTTCTCTGTCCTTCACTTTTGGTAGTGTGAAAAAGAGCTATGTCAGATAATGGCTTTTGTTTTCGTTTTATGGGCCTGATCAATTACTTACTGTATTTTGATCTCCTTTTCACATTGGATGTTAGAAAGGACAGGACCAAACTTTGTTCCCAAACAGGGATATACAACAGACATTTTGTGTATTAGGTCTGCATTGAATTCAACATGGCATTTCTACTCTAATTTTTTTAAAAACCTATCTTTAATCATTCAAATTTTAAATCATTATATTATTTTATTGTAAAGTCTTTTTACTGTAAATATCCTTAAATTGTTCCTGAGACTCATGGGACTGAATTATATTGATGAGTAAATCAAGCTGTGTTATGAAGGAAAATGAAAATGCGTAAGAAAATGACACAGAAGCATTTTTCAAAGAATATAGATATAAAAGATGCGAAGCAGTGTTAGATGGTAAGAGGATTGTCCTACCTTGATGTTCAAATCCGAGTAAAATATAGAGGAGTTAAGAAATTTGCTTGTTGAGAGTTGGGTGTTCAGGGACATGGAATCTGAATATCTAATGCCAGTTTGACAAAACAGAATATTGAGCAGAGGGGGTTTTCAGTACAGCAGACATATATATGTCCATGTCCAGAAAGGAATATGGAACACATGAGTCTCAGAGAGGGCAAAAATGACAGAGCATCTGTTATAATCATGTAAAATAATAACAGCTGCTAAGACTCCTGGAAGGCACAGTCAGTTAAGCATCTGACTCTTGGCTTTGACTTGGGTTGTGATCTCAGGGTCATGATCCCAGGGTCATGAAATGTACCCCCATGTTGGGCTCCACACTCAGCCCGGCCCCCTCTCCCTCCCCCCCAAATAATAAATCTTTTAAAAAAAATAACAGCAACTGTTTTATGATCCGGTAGGAATGTATAACTACTTAAAAGCAAGAATGCAGCAGCAGATCATTTAGATCTGCAGCAAAGGCATGCTAAAGAAACAAGGTGATAAATTGGAAAAAGAAGGACGAGTTTCGATTTGCAATATTCAGGTGCTGCTCTAACTATAAAATGGTATCAGGGAAAATACTGATGTCTATTCATTCTTTTTCACCTTTTTTAGAGAATATGGGCAAACTTTTAAAGAGAAAAAGTAAAGTAGTTTAAGAATTGTACTGCCAACTAATATGTATATGCCCTGTGTAATGGCAAATCTGCGGAATCACCTTCAGATCAAAAGCATGTGGTAAAACTTGGGAATTGATGATTTCTTAAAAGAAGGCCATGGTTCAAACGCAAAGAAATAAAACATGCTCACTGGAGAAGAAAGAATATAATTCTTTAATAAAGGAAAAGAAACTAACACGGAGCAGGTGCTACCACAGGGAGAAAATTACTTGGGCGTGAAATAATAGAAATTTATATCAATGTTAACAAAATCATTAGTGCCTTTGTTATCAGGACAATTTATAAATGCAAACTTTGTAATAGAAGAATGTCGAAACCAGAAAATAAGTATGTGATGTGTAACTAGCAACGGAGAGGTTAGCAACATTGACAGTAGGGGAGGGGAATTAAGTAAATCATGGATCCCTATTCTGTTTCCATGGTTTTTACTTTGTGAAAGATACTCACATGTTAACTTAGGAGATGTGTTAAATAATAGTCTGTGAGGGAAAATCTGCTTTATCTGACATCATCCTCACGAAAATAAGTAAAAAAAGAAATACATTTTCAATTACTACTTGAAATTAATGGCAGCAGTGAAAATATTACATATTTTAAATTGCACAGTTTTGCATTCATTTCCTTTGCCTTTGGAGACATGTCTTGAAAGAAGTTGCTGTGGCCGTTTTCGAAGAGGTCTATGTTCTCCTCTAGGATTTTGATAGATTCCTGCCTCACGTTGAGGTCTTTTAACCATTTTGAGTTTATCTTTGTGTATGGTGTAAGAGAATGGTCAAGTTTCATTCTTCTGTATATAGCTCTCCAGTTTTCCCAGCACCATTTATTGAAGAGACAAAAGCGAAAATGAACTTTTGGGACTTCATCAAGATCAAAAGCTTCTGCACAGCAAAGGAAACAGTCAAAAAAACCAAGAGGCAACCCATGGAATGGGAGAAGATTTTGGCAAGTGACATTACAGACAAAGGGCTGATATCCAAGATCTATAAAGAACTCCTCAGACTCAACACACACAAAACAGATAATCACATCAAAAAATGGCAGAAGACATGAACAGACACTTCTCCAAAGAAGACATATAAATGGCCAACAGATATATGAAAAAAATGTTCAGCATCATTAGCCGTCAGGGAGATTCAAATCAAAACCACATTGAGATACCACCTTACACCAGTTAGAATGGCCAAAATCAACAAGATGGTAAACAACATGTGTTGGAGAGGATGTGGAGAAAGGGGAACCCTCTTACACTCTTGGTGGGAATGCAAGTTGGTGCAGCCAATTTGGAAAACAGTGTGGAGATTCCTTAAGAAATTAAAAATAGAGCTACCCTATGACCCTGCAATTGCACACTGGGTATTTACCCCAAAGATACAGATGTAGTGAAAAGAAGGGCCCCACTGTATGTATGTACCCCAATGTTCATAGCAGCAATGGCCACTGTCATCAAACTGTGGAAAGAACCAAGATGCCCTTCAACAGACAAATGGATAAAGAAGATATGGTCCATATATACTATGGGGTATTATGTATCCATCAGAAAGGATGAATACCCAACTTTTGTATCAACATGGATGGGACCGGAAGAGATTATGCTGAGTGAAATAAGTCAATCAGAGAGAGTCAATTATTATATGGTTTCACTTACTTGTGGAGCATAAAGAATAACACGGCGGACATTGGGAGAAGTGAGTTGGGGGAAATCAGAGGGGGAGAGGAACCATGAGAGACTGTGGACTCTGAGAAACAAACTGAGGGTTTTAGAGGGGAGGGGGAATGGGGGGGATAGTTCCTCTCACCGTTGCGTATTAAGGAGGGCATGTATTGCATGGAGCACTGGTTGTGGTGCATAAACAATGAATTCTGGAACACTGAAAAAAAAATTAAATTAAAAAAATAAAGAGCACAGTTTCTTTATATGAGCTCGGGTAACAAACATAGAAATACAATGTGTAATACTAAAAGCGATCAGTGTTTTATGTTGTTGCCATGATTAGATGCCTAGCAGCAATTCATATAAATATTGAATATAGTGAATGAATCCAATCATGTCAGAGAAGATTTGTGTAAGTTATATGTAGGTATATGCATATGTATATATTTCTGCTTTTAAAATGTAACTTAAAACTTTCTAGATGGAGTCCTTTAAGTTGGTTGAATGCATATAGCCCAATCCATAGATTTTAAAACTTTTTCCTAATTATTAAAAGGTAAATTTTGAGAATGTGTGTTTAATTTCAGTGTCAGGATATTTTAGATTTCTGTGTCAGTTTAACTGGGCCATGGGGTGCCATGATCAAACATGATTCTGGGTGCTTCTGTGAGGGTGTTTTTGTATAAGATTAACATTTAAATGCATAGGTTGTCCTCCCTAATGTGGGTACTCCTCTTATAATCACTTGAAGGCCTGAATTGAACAAGGTCTAAGAGAGATTTCTTTCCACCTGATTGCCTTTGAGATCGGACATTTTTTCCCCTATCTTTAGACTCGAAATACTGGGGTTTCAAGTCTGCTGGCCTTCATAGTGGAACTAAACCTGCAGCTGTCCTGGGCGTCCAGCTTGTCAACTCATCCTGCAGATCTTGGCAGTTGTCAGCCTCCATAATCATGTGAGTCAATTACCTATAATAAATCTCTCTAGAATGATTAATAGATACATAGATACACAGAGATGTATATATATATATATATATATATATATATACACATACATACACACATACACACAAACATCCTATAGGTTCAGTTTCTCTGCAAGGTATGTAAATCATATTTTGAATATTTATAGTATTTTATAAACATAAAGGAAATGCATATGTATTTTATCAGTGTCGGAAAATATAGAAATCATAAATAAGTAATCATATACCTTTCCACAAGGAGGAAAGGAATATTTTTGATATTTTCCTCTGTATGTTTATATTCTGCTTCTTATGCATAAATGTGTCTGTGAATATATATACATATGTATACACATACACATACATACATATATACACACACAAACATACTTGTATGTGTTCCACAGTCTTTCCATCCAAGTTTTTATTCCAATGTATTTCAAATATTGGATGGCTTACAGTTTGAAGGCATTTGTTGATTATAAAAATTAAGGTTTTAAATTTGGATTATACTACTTATATTTCTGGCGAAGATAGAACAATAGGAAATGGATCTAGATACCTACCAGAAACAACTAAGAAAACAGGAAGAAGTGCCAAAATATATATGACAACCATTTCCAATATATTGGCCATCAGGCAAGGAAAGACAGTGACCCCCAAGAGACTGAAAAGAAAAAAGTGAGCCTAGAATTGCACCAGCTTGTTGCCTTGAATCTACAGGTCAGAGACTGGTAGTTAAAGTGAAACCCATAGCTCAGGAGTTGAGAAGATAAGACTGAGGGTCAGAGGGTGACCAGGAAGTTCGAGTTCACAGGGCAAAGTCCCAGACTGAGAGAGGTGCACAGGGAGAGAATTTCAGACTCCACATGGGGTATTTCCTACTTGCACAAGTCAGAATGGAAAACCATATCATGCCCAGAGCATCAGAGAGAGTACTCAGAAACTTGCTTCTGTCATGATGCAGGCTTTGTCCTAGATTTATGCAGCTTGGCAACACCCAACAAACCTTTAAAGCAAAAATTGAAAAAAAAAAGTGTTTCTAAGAATCTTGTCTGAGTTATAGAATAAAGCCCAAAAATATATAGGTATTGGGAAAAAAACAGTATCTGACACACCAGGGCTTGATAAGTGTGAACAAAGCCAAATTCACGATGTTTGGCATCCAATCAAAAATTGCCCAGCATGCAAAGAAGCAGGAGAATATGTCCACTAGCAAGAATAAAAATTAAGTGATTAAAATTTATCTAGAAAGGATATAGGTAATAGAATGAGTAGACAATTACATCAAAAGAGTTATAACTATATTCCATTTTTTTTCAAAAACAAAAATAAGATGTGGTCCATATACACTATGGAGTATTCTGCCTCCATCAGAAAGGATGAATACCCAACTTTTGTAGCAACATGGACGGGACTGGAAGAGATTATGCTGAGTGAAATAAGTCAAGCAGAGAGAGACAATTATCATATGGTTTCACTTATTTGTGGAGCATAACAAATAGCATGGAGGACAAGGGGAGTTAGGAGAAGGGAGTTGAGGGAAATTGGAAGGGGAGGTGAACCATGAGAGACTATGGACTCTGAAAAACAATCTGAGGGTTTTGAAGGGGCGGGGGGTGGGAGGTTGGGGGAACCAGGTGGTGGGTATTAGAGAGGGCATGGATTGCATAGAGCGCTGGGTGTGGTGCAAAAACAATGAATACTGTTACGCTGAAAATAAATTTAAAAAATTAAAAAAACATGTTAAACAGAGATACATAAGACAAAGAAACACAAATGAACTTTGTGGTACTAACTTCTGTGGCTGAGATAAAAACATACACTCTTGGGGCGCCTGGGTGGCTCAGTGGGTTAAAGCCTTTGCCTTTGGCTCAGGTCATGATCTGCTACTTGTGATCTCTGTCTGTCAAATAAATAAATTAAAAAAAAAATACACTCTTTTTGACTAATGACAGATTAGATATGACAGAAGAAAAGATTAGTGTATGTTTAAGTCACAATAAGTTTTTTTTTAAAGATTTTATATATTTATTTGACAGAGATCACAAGTAGCAGAGAGGCAGGCAGAGAGAGAGGAGGAAGCAGGCTCCCTGCTGAGCAGAGAGCCCGATGCAGGGCTAGATCCCAGGACCCCTGGGATCATGACCCGAGCTGAAAGCAGAGGCTTTAACCCACTGAGCCACCCAAGAGCCCCCACAATAAGTTTTTATAGCACATCTGTGTCTCCAAAGGAAATGAAAACACTAAGCCAAAACTGTATCTGTACTCCCACATTCATTGTAGCATTATTTCAGTAACCAAGACATGGAAACATGGAAACCTCAGTGTCCACTGATGGATGAGTGGATAAATAAAATGTAATACCTATATAATATTATATACTCATAAAAAGAAGGAAATCCTGACATTTGCAACAACATGGATGGACCTTGAGGGCATTGTGCTAAGTGAAATAATTCAGAGAAAGACAAATACCATATGATCTCACTTATATGTGAGAATCTTTAAAAAACACCACCAACGGGGCACCTGGGTGGCTCATTGGGTTAAAGCCTCTGCTTTCGGCTCAGGTCATGATCCCAGAGTCCTGGGATCGAGCCCCACATCGGGCTCTCTGCTCAGCGGGGAATCTGCTTCCTCCTCTCTCTCTGCCTACTTGTGATCTCCATCTGTCAAATAAATAAATAAAATCTTTAAAAAAAAAAAAAAAAAAAAAAAAAAACCCCAACAAACAAAAAAAAAAAAAAAAAAAATCCCCAATGGATAAATACAGAGAACAGATTGGTTTTTGCCAGAGGTGGAAAGTAAGGTGGGTAAAATGGGTGAAGGTAGTCAAAAGGTACAAACTCCCAGTTGTAAAATAAATGAGTCCTGGTAGGAAAAAAAAAAAAAAGTATAGAATTATTTTTAAAATAATACCTGTCACGGGCTAATTTTATTTACCACAGAGGCTGTTACAGAATTTACTAGGCTTGATGTAGAGTAGGCAGTTGTGATTTCTCTGTATTGAATTATTTTGCTGTAAGAATATATGCACCATTATCTTGGTAATTAAAATACTTAAATAAGTCTAACAACAGAAATAGGAGGTGTGTATTAAAGCAACTGCTAGCTGATGCCACAGACACAATGTGAAGTCTGAACAGCTTCATCGAATGAAGGCGCATTTCTGGATGTGGATTGGAAGCGGGGGTGGGGTGGGGTCTGTGCTATCACGTGACCCAGTGATTCAGGCTCTATCCATCACCTAAACATGGGTTTCAGTTCTTGCTATAGAGCAAAAGAAGAAAAGTGTGGAGGTGGAATACTCTCTGTCAAATATATAGGCCCAGAAATGAGAAAAAAATGCTTCCACTTATATTTCAGTGGCAAGGGTAGTCATATGACCCTTCCTAACTACAAGCGAACTGGGCAGCATAGTCTACTGGTGAGCCAAAGAGGAGGACAAGGCAGCTATGGATGAATAGCTCTAGTCTCTCCCATAAACTTACATAGTAGATGCTCAGGAAAAGAGCAGTTATTAGAATTTGTTATGAAAACACAGGACTCCTGGGTAGCTCAGTCAATTAAACTTTGGACTCCTGATTTCAGCTCAGGTCATGATCTCAGATTCATGGGATCAAGCCCCACTTTAGCTCTGCACTCAGCAGGGAGTCTGCTTAAGACTCCCTCCCTCTCCCTTCAGCCCCTCCCTTGCATATGTTTTCTCTCTCTCTCTTTCTCTCTCTCTCTCAAATAAATCTAAAAAGAAAAAAAGAATTTGTTATGAAAACAATCTCCTCCACTCCTGGTGGCGTTTCTGGCAAGGCTAAGTCTTCCTTAAAATTCTACAACATTCTTAAGACCCTACCATGTGACGGGTGCTTCACAATACAAGTTCACATCAGGTTTATCCAAAGGATTCTATAAAACTTCAGCAGGGAAGGAACATCTTCTTCTCATAAAAGCTTCTTTCTGGGTTAACCATTGCAGTAGATTCCAGAATCTCAGTAGGAAAAGAATGTTCTCTTTCTATTAAAGCATGGTCCATACCTTAACTCGTGAGTCTGGGCAACCCTCAGCATGACTGGGCGTGCAGGACACTTTACAAGCACCAGTAGGCAAGAAAAAACCAAGGTATTCCTCTGCGGCAAGGACTGAGATAAGAGGCAACAGAACGGTCCTGAACTATTTTGATCTTTGCTCTTCCAAGACTGCGTGTCTCCCAAGGAACCGCTTTCTTCTCACAGAAGTGCTCTGGGCTTCTGAGGATTTCAGCGTCAGCAGGTACTTGCTGCATAGTGAGATCCCGGGTCATTCCTCATCCCCAAATTGTGAGGGAGGCTTTGGTTATTGACCACTTGGTTAAGCTCCCTCATCTGTGTCTTTGTTCAGAGGCCAGTCTCAAATACCACACCATTAAGGGATTCCAGAGTGGGACATAAGGACAGAGCAGGGAAGGCCCAGGGCCTTCATCCATCCATGTATATAGAGCACCCAGTACACTGATTGGCAAATATTGTGTCTCTTATTAATGACAACTTTTACTCAGATCATCTTGGTCCCAGGTGATACCACCCACACCTTTGTAATATTTTTGTTTGTTTGCTTTCATTCAGCCTATGTCAGAGAAAATGCACTGCAAGCCAGAAAACACCAAAATAGCCAATATGTTTCCTGGCAAGAAAATTGTCCCTATTCGAGGGGTATGTATTTTAATTTCAGTATGAGTCTTACCCAGTTAGATGCAACTCAGTGGTCCCTAACTTAGAATTTGCAGAATTGTACTCAAGAAAACCTAATTACAATGCCATTTCAATGGAGTGGGCTCTGGCTCTCCTCAACCAAGGCAGAGTGTGAACTTGGTGGCTTCTTGACCATACTTTAAGGGTGTAGAACCCTGTTTCTTAGAAGTTTCTTAGATATGATGTACACGAAACACCTAATTTGTCCACTGTGTTCTTCAGCAGTGGGACAAAAGTGCAGAACCCCATCTATTCCTGCTTCAGGTGGAGAGGTGTCTCTGGTTTTCCCACATTCCCAAGGTTGCTGTTAAGAATTCATTCCAGGGGCACCTGGGTGGCTCAGTCGTTAAGCATCTGCCTTCAGCTCAGGTCATGATCCCAGGGTCCTGGGATCAAGTCCCGCATTGGGCTCCCTGCTAGGTGGGAAGCCTGCTTCTCCCTTTCCCGCTCCCCCTGCTTGTGTTCCTTCTCTCGCTGTGTCTGTCTCTGTCAAACGAATAAAATCTTTAAAAAAGAAGAAGAAGAATTCATTCCAGGCTTCAGTCTGTCCACTCCCAGACACACAATCTGGTATCTGTCCTTTGCTTAGGATTCGCTTAGCCTCCAGAGTCACAGCCCCGAACCGCCCGGCCTCAGATAATCTACACTTGACTGCTCTCATCTGGAAATTCCTCTTCTTCCTCACTGCTTCTTTTTTGTTGACTTTTAGGTCTTAGAGTATATCTCACCATCTTCCTTTGATGATAGCTTCTCCTAGACTTGTAAATCTATGGGCAGTGGCTCAGTCTTCTTTTTCTTTCTATTCTCCCATACTACAATGGAGTTTCCCAAAGAGCAGATGCTGAATTAATGCTTGGTAATTAGACAGTAAGCAGGATTTCTAATGTATTATGATTTCATTTCACCCACATTCCTGAATAAGCAGAGAAAATCTAGGGGTGTGTGTGTGTGTGTGTGTGTGTGTGTGTGAATTATATATATATAAATATATATTTAATATTATGTATATAATCATATATTATATATCTACATATGTATCTTATATAGATATATATAGACAGAGATGCAGATACATATTAAAGACTAAAATAATGAGCCTGGCCAAGAATTTAACCATTTACTGTCCTATTTTTCTTTTTCGTGATTCCCAAGTAATTTTCCCATATAATTATTTCACATTTTCATGACAGTCCCTATGCCAGTAACATGTTATATTGTTCTGGTTAATAGAAAATATAAAGGGTTAGGAAAAAAACTGGACTCCTTGTACAACTTGCTAACACTACTGAGGAACTTCACATCAGATTAAGATGCTCACATTCCAGACTTTAGAGGCTAAAGCAAGCATGAGCCCCATCTGCTCCCCACTGCCCACTGGTCTATATTCTCTCTAGACTGGTAGAAGGGGTGAGGCTCTATGGGACTGCAGTGTTCTGAGGCTAGTGACTCCCTTAGATCTCACTCGGTCAGGATCTGGACTGGTGCCTCAGCCCCCACTGTTATGGAGTTGGTGGTCTCCTCAGTCTTCAGGGTCCTCACCTTGACTCCTGCTACAATCTAGAAATTCTCCCTCTGCTGACTTGATGAGGTTTCTCCCCTATAGGAGATGCCATGGGAGGAAACGAGTATGATTCATCATGTTTCCACACCTTGGTCTTCTAGGTCCAACAAGGGACAAGGCCGTATATAGCCTCATTCTTTCTTGGAAAAGTATTCTTATTGTTACTCAATGTTACTGCCTTGACTTCTGTTAGGCCCCTCTTCTGGAAGGGGCCTCCCTGTGTTAGTCCAAGGATTTCACATCCCTGTGACCATCCCTAGCTCTGTCACTTGCCAACCTTATGAAAGTGAGAAATGTACAAGTTATTTGTCAGTAAAAGGAGTCTCGTAAGTCCTGTCTTGTAGGAATGTTGGAATACACACTGTATTGTAAAGCACTTGGCATACTTACGGGGAAATATTGGATCTTTAATCATTGATATTTATGATTATTTTGAAACCCAAAGTTATCAATCTCCCATTTTTTTTGTTCTTAATCGAGTAGATATTAGAGAATATACAGTTGCTCTTCAACAGTCTTTAATAAATTACACAAATCCAGGATAGATAACTTTTAATATTAGGGAAAAAAGACTAAAAGAAATAAATAATTGAACATCTTAAATTTTAAAAGCTTTTTCATACACTTTGTGATCCCAACTATTTTGCTATTGGATTCCTTCACATCTCCATGTAAATTGTGTTCTGATGGCATGTTACCTTGTCTGGATCATGAACAAATTATTGAGTATTTTTAAATTGTTTCATAAATACTAAAACTGGAACATTAAAACCTTTTAAACAGCAAAAACTATATGGCCCACATTGTTTATATATTTATATTATGAAGCTAAGTAAAATTTCTATTAAAGAAAAAATTTGAAAAAATACTAAATATCTTAAGCTAATATCGACCTGTTTTTTTATCTATCTTTACCTTGAATAACTCATGTGAGGAAGGAACAAAAAGAAGATATGTTTTGTTAAAACTACATCCACCTTGAACCCCACTACTTAAAATGTTGAATTCTTTCTTAACTGTGAGAACACCTATGCTTTGTTCCCTCCCATCCCTAGGGCTCTGCACTACTGGGAAGGTGCCCTCTCCCACCCCAGGGAAAAGCAGCCGCCCGGACTGCCTGACTAGAACCGGCGCCTGCTACGGCCCACCACGCGCTCCTCCTCCTCTAGCAGAGCCTCCTCGTACAGCTGGGGGAAGCATCTGGGCAAGGTGTCGTTGATCTTGGCCATGACCTGCAGCACCTGCATCTTGCTGGTCTCCACGCGGGCCCGCGGGCCCCACAGGAACTCGTGGCGTGGAGGGTCGCTGGCAGGCACCCGGCGGTACTCCAGGTAGCCCTGGCGCACCAGGTCTTCGGTGATGAACTTGCGCGGCTCACCGAAGACCAGGTGCCTCCTACCCTCCTGCACGCCCAGCACGTTGAGGAACTCCCAGACCTCCTCCTCGCTGGCGCGGTTGCCCTTCATGAAGATCACGCCCAGGAGCGCCATCAGGAGGCCGGACTTGGGCAGCCCCTTGCTGCCGCCGCCCAGGGTGCCCTCGCCGGGTAGGGCCAGCTTGCTGACCAGCCTGTAGGACTGGCCGCGGGCATCGACCTCCCGGACTTCCAGCCCGAAGACGAGCTGCATGCGCTGGGAGGTGAGCTTGAAGATCTCGGCAAAGTGCTCGCCATACTTCCTGCCAACGATCTTCAGCAGCGCCGCTCGTGTGATGGGCTCCCCGGAGCTGTGCTTCCCCAGCAGGAACTGCACCAACATCCCGACCTTGCGGATCAGAGGGTTTTTGCGAATGGCCCTGAGGGCAACCCGGGGAGCGGCCCGGGGAGCGGCCAGGGGGGCGGCCGGGGCCGCAGCCGTGGCTGGGTTCTCTGCGCCCTGGTCACCTGGCAGGCCTGGGGACCCTGGGCCAGAAAATCCAGGGGCTGAGCCACCCTGGGGTGGTGAAGATGGAACCGCCTCCTCTGGGGAGCCCGGGGGAGCACAGGGGGGCTCCTCCTCTGCTGCTGCTGGTGCAGCAGCAGGAGCACCCCTGACACCCTGAGCCTCACCGCGGCCCTGGTGGCGTTTCTCCCGGGCACGGACCTTGCTCTTCTGGCCCCGAGGCATGGTGACACTGGGCAGGGCTGACCGGCAGCGAGGGCACCTGGAGAGGGGGGACAGTGAGGTGGGGGGAGACCCTTCACCGGAGAGATCCCACCTTGGTTTTGCCCACGGCCGCCCTTGCACAGTCCCCCAGGGCACTGCTCTAGGACCCCGCAGGGCTCCCTTACCCTGGTCAGCCCGGACCCTGAGGAGGAAGGTGGTGTGAGCCTTGGGCCCCAGCCAGCCAGCCCTGCCTGGGCACTACCGGGGTGACGTCAGTGTTTCTGACAGTGAAGACACCAGTATCCAGGTAGGCCTGAGGAGTGGGGGGTGGGGGAGAGGGTCCCCTGTTAAGTGTTGGGAAGACCTGGGCCCCCACCCCCCTCCCCTGCTCTGAAGGCGACCCTGGGATCTTCCATGGTACCCTCAAGGAGGGAAGGAGGGAGCATTCAGCCCACCGCTGAAGTCAGGGGCACCTAGTGCTGACCACTGATGGGAGGGCTTCTCTGCCCTGAATTCGTGGGGTCCTCGGAATGACGCAGAACCCCCACTCTGACTCCGTGTAGGACCTGGGACCCTCCCTTCCTCTGACTGCATGCTGCCCCTGCAGATTAAAGCTGAAACCTGCCTGAGACCTGATGGGAGAAATGATGGGATATCTCAGCCTGACGTCCCTTTCTTGGAATGTTAAGGATCGACAGGAGAGGACAGGCCCTATTGTTCCTGGTTCCCGCAGTCCTCACTCCAGGTCCTCCCTTGCCCTGCTTCTAGCCACTCACGGTAATGGCGGCAGGTGCTGGAGACTCATTAGGAGCCTGAAGGTCCTCACCCTGAGTCCCGGCACAACCTGGAAATCCTCCCTCTGCTGACCGGCAGCCAGGCCCCTAGACCTGGGCCCCTACCTCCCCGAGTTTCTGGAGCACAAAGTGAGGCAGCACCTCAGTCTTTAGACCAGCCCAGACCCTCCCAGGCCAAGGCCAGGAGCGGAGACTCCAC
Source organism: Enhydra lutris kenyoni (assembly GCF_002288905.1). Classification (NCBI taxonomy): domain Eukaryota; kingdom Metazoa; phylum Chordata; class Mammalia; order Carnivora; family Mustelidae; genus Enhydra; species Enhydra lutris. The sequence goes on along the minus strand of NW_019154107.1, from coordinate 7,792,868 downwards.
ATGGCCTCTGTTCTGGAGTATGGATTCTCCCCAATCGTCACAAAGGCCATCTCCTTCCCGCCAGTAGGCCTGGGGGTCTCTGCCTGTGCTGAGCTGAGCCAGAGTCTGGCAGTCCCGGGCCAAGGCCTGCAATCCCCAAGACCCCGCGAGGTAAGTGAAGGGACCTGGGGCTTAACCGCCATATTGGGGCCTCTGAGCCCAGAGAGCAGGGGCGGAGCGGGGCAGGGCCTGTTGGACCTCTCTTTCCGGGGGAGTTGGGGCTGGGGGTTGTCGAGGGTGTGTCCCCACAGCTGTAACCCGGGACTCCTCGCACCTCGACCCCTAACAGTATGCAGGACCCCTCTCTGGGCTCACCCTAAGCAGGAGCTGTTGGACAACGCCTCACTGCCCACGGCGTGGTCAGGAGGAAGTTCTTGAGGGCCAGGAGGTCCACTTCCGTTCCTGTGAGTCTGGGCCCCAAGGAGGACCCTGGAGGGGACTCTGTGGGCGGGGCCCTGTGGGCGGGGCCCTGTGGTTGCGGTGGGGAGTGATGTGGGTAGTGTGTGGTGTGCTGGATTGTAGAGGAGAGTTCCTCAGCACTCACAAAGGGGCTTTCAGTGACTCTTACCAAGTCCCTTGGATTCTCCCTCTGCTGTGCTGAGTGTGCTGGCCTGAGACCAATGGTGTCATTTCGTTCCCAACCTCTAGTAAGAATTTGGGGGTCTGAGCTTAGCTGCTATTCCCAGGGCTTCCCAGGTCTGACAGCAGGTGGTAGCTTTTGTGGGGGAGGGCTGTGCACTTTGGTGGGGACTCCCTTAATCGTCTCTCAGTGTCTTTCATTGACTTCTTGTGGGAGTTGTGATACCTCCCCTTTGCTGACTTAAGGCCTCATACCAATGACTTCAACTCTCTGAGAGTCCTCCTGATAAATCATGCGGGTACTCCTCATCTGACCACTCCTTCCTGTGACCTTCCAGAGCTTTCATTAGACATTTACACCTTATTCAAATCCTGTTTCAAATAACACTGTACTGTCACTATTAGTACAAGTGTCTTACACCAGAGTATTTCCAATTCCCCCCTTCCTATGTGAGGTGGTATCTCATTGCGGTTTTGATCTGTATTTCCCTGATGCCAGGGGATGTTTACAGTGTAAGGTTTCCTGCCCCTTCCTGAATCCAGGGGCTTCTGCTCCCAGTAAGCTGTGATTCCCTTGTCCTTTCAGTTTGGGGGCATTGGTTTGCCATGTAATTTCAATTCTCTTAATAGGTCAAGAGCAATTACTGACTTTTCAGTATGCTTGGCTTTATTTTCTTATTGGGAGGATGGTAGTGATGACTTCTAACATCTTTACATGTCAAAGCAGGAAAATTGTTTAATTTCAGATAGTAAAGTTGGTACCAAACATCCATATCTTGTTTCTTACTTTATTGGACATTTTTAGAACTTTCTCCATTTATGTATGTTTACTATAGATTATACAAAGTGGAAATTCCCCTCTAATGTAAATTTGCTAAAATTCCTTAACTTGAACTGGTGATGAATTTTTATCAAAGGCCTTTTCCTTACTCTTGCATATCATTAAATTGTGATATCATGATTTATAATAGGAAATACGTGTTGTGCTTTCGTCCCCATTCCTGACACATAACACCTAAAAGTCTTGAAATTTCCTAAGTGATAAGAGCAATAAAGGTGACAGGAGTGCTTTTTGCATAATTCAGAACAAGTGCCTTTCAGCCATACCTGAGTTTATGTTAATGAGGTGGCTTTGGAAAGCCACTAAATATGGGTGCTGCCTGCCAGGGCAATGAACTGCATATTTTTTTTAATATTTTATTTATTTATTTGACAGACAGAGATCACAAGCAGGCAGAGAGGCAGGCAGAGAGAGAGGAGGAAGCAGGCTCCCCGCTGAGCAGAGAGCCCAATGCAGGGCTTGATCCCAGGACCCTGAGATCATGACCTGAGCCGAAGGCAGAGGCTTCAACCCACTGAGCCACCCAGGAGCCCCTGAACTGCATATTTAAAAGGTTGGAAACTTCAGCCCCACCTCCTGACCTCCAGGGAGGGGAGAGAGACTGGAGATTCACTTACTCAGCAGTGGCCAGTGATTTACTTAATTGTGCATATGTAATGAAGCCTCAGTAAACATCCTAACCAGGGGCACGTGGGTGGTGCAGTCTGTTAAGCGTCAGACTCTTGAATTCTGCACAGGCCATGATTTAGGGGTCCTGAGATGGATCACGGCATTTGGACTCCCTGCTGGGCTTGGAGCAGACTTAAGATTCCCTCTCTTCCTCTGCCCCTACCCCTGCACCCTCTTTCTCTTAAACAACAACAACAACAAAAACCTAACCAGACTGTTTTGGAGAGCTTCCAGTTTGCTGAAATCCTGGAGGTACCGAGGGGGTGGGGTGCCGCTGGAGAGAGGGCATGGAAGCCCTGTGCCCCTTCCCCACACCAGGCTTTAAGCATTTCTTACGTTTGGGTGTTACTGGGTCATTCTGTTTTTATAATAAGTTAGTAGCCTAGTAAATAAATCGTTTTCTTGAGTTCCGTGAGCCATTTTAGAAAATTTTCAAACCCAAAGAGGGGTTTGTGGGAACCCCTGATTTATAGCCAGTCAGAACTATGGGAGGCCCAGATTTGTGATTAAGTATATGATCGTCTTACGGGAATGAGCCCTTAACTTGTGAGATTTGATGCTAATTTCAGGTAAATATTGTCAGAACGGAATCGAGTTGTAGGATACCTAGCTGGTGTGGGGGATAAAAACCCAAAAACTCATTCATTTGGTGTCAGTAGCACTGAAAGCAAAGGTGTAGAGAAAAATATTCTTTACTTTTACAAACGCATTTTCTTTTTCTGTGAATGTAGTAATTTCCATTTGTCAGTATTTTCTTCTGTGATAACAGTCATTGTGTTTCTTAGTCACCCTGTTTATTCATTTAATTCATACTTATATTGAATATCTGTAAATTTACTTTAAAGATTATTTGTCTCCATCCAAGTGATCTTTGCTTGAGTACTCTTTTATTGGGCATTCTTACCTGGCATTTGTATCAAGGAGAGCTACTCTGTTAAAATGGTTGATCCATTTCCCATCATCTTGTATGATTTGGAAGAATTTAAATAAGATGGTGGTTAGTTTTCCCCTAACCATTTGGTATAATTGGCTTCCAAACCTGACTTGTCTTGGAAAATTCTGATGGTGCTATAGGTTTTGACTCTGTCTTCAGTACAGTGGTTTATGTATTGTAGAATTTGTTCATTTTATGTAGATTATCAAATTTAAAGGCATGATACTTATTTAAAGCAATCATACACACATTACAGAGAAGAGAATAATGAACCCAATGTACCTGAAACTCAGCATCAATAATCCTCAATGTCACAGGACAAATATTGTTCAAATTCAGATCTATTTATCAGTTTATTGACACGTCCATTTCCGAGACAAAGCGATACCATTCAGAGATACCTAATGTCTGTTTCTGCTTTGTGGTGATGTTGACTGAGATCTTCACCCTTTTCTGTAAATCCATTAGGGGCTATAGAATGGTATCCTCGATCATTCCACTGATTTTGTGTGTATGTGTATTTTTTTATATATAACATTTAAAGTAAACAATTCAGTGGCTTTAGTACACTCATAACATTGTACAGCCACCTCTAATTCCAAACATAATCATCATTCCAGAAAACACCTTCCTACCCTTCAAAAAGTTACTTCCCATTCACTGCTCTCCCTAGCCTCTGGCAGTCATCATTCTGTTATCCCTGTGTCTGAATTTGCTTAGACTGGATGATTCCTATACTTGTTGTCAGACAATATGTGACCTTTTGTGTCTGGTTTCTTTCACCTATCCTAATGTTTTCAAGGTTCATCCATGGTCTATCATGTATTGGTATGTTATTCCTTTTTATGACCAAATAATATTACATTGCAAGGATATACTCTGTTTTGTTTATTCATCTGTTGATGGAAATTTTGGGTTGTCTGCATTTGGGGGCCTTATGAATAATAATGCTTCTACGAATATTTGTACACCAGTATTTCTTTGACTATTCTTAAAATAATGTTGATTATTTATATACCTAGGAGTACAACTGCTGAGTCATATGGTAATTCTTTGTTTAAATTTGAGGGACTGCCAAACTGTTTTGCAAAGAGCCTGAACCATTTTATATTCCTACCAGGACTGTATGTGGGTTCCAATTTCTCCACATTCTTGTGAGCAGTTGTTTGGGTGGGGTTTTTTGTTTTTTGTTTGTTTGTTTGTTTGTTTTTTCCCCATTTGCCCCCCCATGTTTTTTCCCCACCCTAGTAAAATGCTATCCCATTGTGTCTTTGTTTCACATTTTCCTAATGACTAATGATGTTGAGCATCTTTTCATGTTAGCCATTGGTAGATTTTCTTTAGAGAAATATGGTGGGTTTTTTTTGTTTTGTTTTGTTTTTGTTTTTAAGTTGAGTTATTGGTCTTTTTGTTTTGTGGCTTTTTTCCTCCCACAGTGACAGAGAGACAGGCCTGATCTTTCCTGATGACTACATTTCTTTTTTTTTTTTTTAAAGATTTTATTTATTTGTCAGAGAGAGAGGGAGAGAGAGTGAGCACAGGCAGACAGAATGGCAGGCAGAGGCAGAAGTAGAAGCAGGCTCCCTGCCGAGCAAGGAGCCCGATGCGGGACTCGATCCCAGGATGCTGGGATCATGACCTGAGCCGAAGGCAGCTGCTTAACCAACTGAGCCACCCAGGCGTCCCTGATGACTACATTTCAATGGAAAGTCTTTCAGATCTTTGAAAAAGACATTCCTGGGTTGTTTGAGATATATAAACACCTCAAAGGGTCGAAGGATGGATTTATAATTAAAAGGTTTTATTGTTGGGGCGCCTGGGTGGCTCAGTGGGTTAAGCCGCTGCCTTCGGCTCAGGTCATGATCTCAGGGTCCTGGGATCGAGTCCCGCATCGGGCTCTCTGCTCAGCAAGGGAGCCTGCTTCCCTCTCTCTCTCTCTTTAAAAAAAAAAAAAAAAAAAAAAAAAAAAAGAAAAGGTTTTATTGTTGCTGTGGCGTTAATTTTTAAATAGATTCTCTAAAGGAAGATGGGGGGCCTATCATCAGATGTTGGCTGGAACAAATGGTAATTCTTTCTGTAGACTTGGTATTTTCCAAATAGAAACTCATGGACAGCTGGGTTGTCCTAAGATGTAGCCTTAGGCTGTTAAAAGCCTTGCTTGAGTTCAGTCAAGTTTTTTAGTGCAGGGGTTTAGGCAGAGTCATTCATGCCAAGAGTTTTTGCAGTTCTTGGTTCCCAAACTCCCCACCTCCATGCCACATAATCCTGTCCATAAGTAGTTTAAAACTTGGCAGTTTTCTTATTCAAGGCTGGTGGGAAAGCAAGAACTTATTTGCTAGCAGAACAGTATCTTATGTAATGTCTCTAATTAAAGAACTGATGTCATACCTTTGGCATATACTGTAGTGTAGTAAGTGGAGGGACACCCATCGCCTCAACATTGTCTGTTGATTAGAAACAAGCCACCAGGCCCTACCCCCACTTCAGCACAGACATCCACAGAGGTATGACTTACAGGAGATGTGCTTGATGAGGGCCCAGTACAGTTCTGTCTGCCACATTCCATCCCCTACACCCATTATTTCATATCCCTGCCTTATACAGAATTCGTCCACACCATCCTAAGACCCCAAAAAGCCAGATCCCATTACAACATGAATTCAGTATTCAAAACTCCAGCTGCAGATGATGAAGCTTTTGCTGTGTAGTTTCTCTACTCACCAACTCAACACCGTACCTCTCCATTTGTGAACCTGTTAAAAGTTGTGTGTTCTAACATACTCAGTGTACAGTGCTAGGACAGGAATGGGAAAATAGCTATAGAAATTCCTGTGTAAAATAGGTGTCTTGGGAAGTACAGAAGATTCAAATAGCTGTTTTGAAATTCCACAAGGCAAAAGTTTTCAATTTCTTGATAAGATTTCAAAGCTTGAGAATAATTCTGGCTGTCAGCTTCATTCTGTGGGTTCCTGGTTTCAGCCTCTTGGTTATCCTTCTTTTGTAATGGAAGGTAAAATGTTCATTATAAAACAATTACTCTGCAGATAGTGATCAAATGCACTGGGATTAATACTCAAAACACCTCCCTTTCTTTCTTCGTGGAAGCTTTCTTTCTAATTTATCTGGAATTCTTTAGTAACTGCTGAGAGTCACTTTTTTTTTTTTTTTTACTAGAAATGTTTTATTGGAAGTAAAATAATTTATATGGTTCTCACATTTTTTTTTATTAATGTATAATGTATTATTTGTTTCAGGGGTATAGGTCTGTGATTCATCAGTCTTACACAATTCACAGCACTCCCCATAGCACATCCCCTCCCCAGTGTCCATCACCCAGCCACCCCACTCCCCTCCAGCAACCCTCAGTTTGTTTCCTGAGATTAAAAGTCTCTTATGGTTTCTATCCCTCTCTGGTTTCATCTTGTTTCATTTTCCCCTCTCTTTCCTTGTGAGCCGCTGTCTTGTTTCTCAAATTCCCCCTATCGGTGAGATCATATGATAATTGTCTTTAATTGTCTTTCTCTGATTGACTTACTTCGCTTAGCATAATACCTTGTAGTGGCAAGATTACATTTTTTATGGATGCATAATATATATATATGCACACACACATATATACCACATCTTCTTTATCCATTCATCTGGTGATGGACATCTAGGGTCTTTCCGTAGTTTGGCTATTGTGGACATTGCTGCTATAAACATTTGGGTGCATGTACCCCTTTGGATCACTACATTTGTATCTTTGGGGTAAATACCCAGTAGTGCAATTGCTGGGTCATAGGGTAGCTCTATTTTCAACTTTTTCAGGAACCTCCATACTGTTTTCCAGAGTGGCTGCCCCAGCTTGCATTCCCACCAATAATGTAGGAAGGTTCCCCTTTGTCCACATTCTCGCCAGCATCTGTCCTTTCCTGACTTGTTAATTTTAGCCATTCTGACTGGCATGAGGTGGTATCTCATTGTGGTTTTGATTTGTATTTGCATGACGCCGAGTGATGTGGAGCACATTTTCATGTGTCTGTTGGCCATCTGCATGTCTTCTTTGCAGAAATGTCTGTTCAGGTCTTCTGCCCATTTCTTGATTATTTGTTCTTTGTGTGTTGAGTTTGATAAGTTCTTTATAGATTTTGGATACTAGCCCTTTATCTGATATATCATTTGCAAAATATCTCCTCCCATTCTGTCCGTTGTCTTTTGGTTTTGTTGACCTTTGCTTTGCAAATGCTTTTTATCTTGATGAAGTTCCTAGTTCATTTTTGCCCTTGCTGTCCTTGCCTTTGGCGATGTTTCTAGAGTCACTTTTATATTCTAGGCTCTAGTCTCTCAAATATGGAAGCACCATCATCTAAGATTCCTTCACCTGTTTATCCCTCCCACAACCTTAGCAACCACTATATAGCTACTCTTAATCTTTGGTACCACTAAAGAAATACAGTTTTCCAAATGCCCAAATAGACTTGTCTCAGGGTGTTTACACCAGAAATCTACTTTCCTCACTCCTTTTTGCTCCTTGTCCCCCTGGGCTACCATGATATCCCAGCAACTGAAAATTGCTCCTATCCTAAATCCTAACATCTTCAGCAATACCGTGGTGTTTTCCAAAGAGCAGATACTCAATATTAAGGAAATAAATGAACCAGTGAATATGGTATGCCATTTATTAAGATTTATGATAGCCTACATTCTTAGATAAGTTAAACAAATCCAAGTATGCATTTTTAAATTTTACAGAATGACAGTATTAGGGAATCCACGAGTTGACAGTCTTTGATTCTATTTTTCTCTATTTCATGATCACAACAGTTTTACTGCTGAGTTGTTTGATATTTCCAAAGAAAGGCCTACTACAAGGCCATATTATCACATTCCTTTTTTTTTTTTAAGAGTGTATTTATTTGACAGAGACACAGTGAGAGAGGGAACACAAGCAAGGAGAGCTGGAGAGGGAGAAGTAGGCTCCCCGCTGAGCAGGGAACCTGATGCGGGGCTCGATCCCAGAACCCTGGGCAGACGCTTAAAGACTGAGCAACCCAGGCACCCCACATTATTACGTTCCTAATCATAAATAAAATGTAAGAATTCTTAGTTTGATTTACAAAATATCATAGCTTCTACTCTTTTTTTAACATTAAAAATTTTATTAATATATAATTAACACATTGTGTTCTGTTTTCAGATAGACAACATAATGATTCAACAATTCTATACATTTCTCAGTGTTCATAAAAAAGTGTGATCTTAATCCCTTTTATCTATTTGACCCATCTCCCCACCTATCTATCCTCTGTCAACTACCAGTTCTCTGTAGATGAGTCTATTTTTTTCTTTGTTTCTTTGGTTTGTTTCTTAAATTCTACATATGAATGAAATCATATGGCGTTTGTCTTTCTTTCTGTTATTTCACTTAGCATTATACCCTCTAGGTCCATCCATGTTGTCACAGAGGCAAGATACCATTCTTTTTTGTGGCTGAATAATTAATTTTATATATATACAATATACACATACATATATATACACACACATATATATACACATATATTGTATATATATAATATGTATATATATTATATATATATATATATATGCCACCTCTTTATCCATTCGTCTATCAGTGGACACTTGAGTTGCTTCTATATCTTGGCTATTGTAAATAATGCTGCAGTAAACATAGGGGTTCATATATCTTTTCAAATTAGTGTTTTCATTTTCTTTGGGTAAATGTCCAGTAGTGGAATTACTGGATCTTATGGTGTTTCTGGTTGCTGTTTTTTTTTTAATTAATTAATTAATTTGAGAGAGAGCCAGTGGGTGGGGGTGGGGGGCAGAGGAGAGAGAGAGTCCTCAAGCTAACTCCCCACTGAGCCTGGAATCCGACATGGGGCTCAATCCCATGACCCTGAGATCATGACCTGAGCCAAAATCAAGAGTCTGCTCAGCAAACTGAGCCATCCAGATGTCCCATCTATTTTTAATTTTTAGAGGAACTTTTCACATTGGATGCAGCAATTTGCATTCCCACCAACAGTGCATGAGGGCTTCTTTTTCTCTATATCCTTGTCAACACTTTTTCCTTGTGTTTTTTATTTTAGCCATTCTGACCGCATAAAGTGTTATCTCATTGTGATTGTAATTTGCATTTCTCTGCTGATAAGTGATGTTGAGCATCTTTTCATGTGTCAGCCATGTGTATGTCTTTTTGGAAAATGTGTACTCCAGTCCTCTGCCCTTTTTAAACCAGAGTATGTGTTTTTTGTGTGTGTGCTTAAATTCTTTGTATATTTTCAATATTAAACCCTTCTTGGATATATCATTTGCAGATATCTTCTCCCTTTCAGTTGGTTGCCTTTTTGGTTTGTTGATGGTTTCCTGTACTATGCAAAAGCTTATTTTTTTTTATTTAATTTTATTTTTTTATAAACATATATTTTTATCCCCAGGGGTACAGGTCTGTGAATCGCCAGGTTTACACACTTCACAGCACTCACCATAGCACATACCCTCCCCAATGTTCATTATCCCACCCCCCCTCCCAACCCCCCTCCCCCCATCAACCCTCAGTTTGTTTTCTGAGATTAAGAGTCACTTATGGTTTGTCTCCCTCCCAATCCCATCTTGTTTC
>NW_019154107.1:7735377-7773181 GCF_002288905.1 Enhydra lutris kenyoni | reverse complement strand
CCCCCCTCTGCAAAAGCTTATTTTGATGTAGTCCCAGTAGTTTAATCTTGCTTTTGTTTCCCTTGTCTGAGGAGGCAAGTCTATAAAGATGTTTTTATGGCTAACATCAAAGAAATTACTGCTGATATTTTCTTCTGCAGTTTTCCCAGCACCATTTGTTGAAGAGATTGTCTTTCTCTATTGTATATTCTTGCCTTCTTTGCCATATATTGATTGACTATACAAGCATGGGTTTATTTCTGGGCTCTCTATTCTGTTCCTTAATCTACATGTCTGCTTTTGTGCCATACCATGTTTTTTTGATAACGATAGCTTTGTAGTATCTGGGTTTGTGATACCTCCTGTTTTGTTCTTCTTTTTCAAGATTGCTCTCCCTATTTGGAGTTTTCTGTGGTTCCATAAAAATTTTGGTATTATTTTTTGGAGTTCTGTGAAAAATGCTATTGATACATTGGTAGGGATTGCATTGAATCTACCTATTGCTTTATGTAGTATAGATTTTTTTTAAAGATTTTATTTATTTACTTGACAGAGATCACAAGTAGGCAGAGAGGCAGGCAGAGAGAGAGAGGAGGATGAGAGCCCGATGTGGGGCTCGATCCCAGGACCCTGAGATCATGACCTAAGCTGAAAGCAGAGGCTTTCACCCACTGAGCCACCCAGCTGCCCCTGTAGTATGGATATTTTAACAACATTTGTTCCTTCAATCCATGCACATGGTGTATCTTTCCATTTGTTTGTGTTGTCTTCCATTTCTTTCATCATTGTTTTTTAGTTTTCAGAATATAGGTTACGTTTGTCCTTGGTTAAGTTTATTCCTAGGTATCTTATTCCTTTTGGTGCTTTTTTAAAAAACTTTTTATTTCTTTTGGTGATATTTTAAATAGGATTATTTTCTTAATTTTTCTTTCTACTAATTCATTATTAGTTTATAGAAGTGCAACAGATTTCTGTAAGTTTGTTTTGTATCCTGTGACTTTACTGAATTCATTATCAGTTCTAGCAGGTTTTTGGTGTAATCTTTTGGGTTTTCTATATATAATATCATGCCATCTGCAAAAAATGTAAGTTTTACTTTTTCCTTACCAATTTGAATGCCCTTTGGTTTTTTTGTTTTTTTTTTTTTTTTTGGTCCCATTACTGTGGCTAGAACTTCCATTATTATGTTGAATAAAAGTGGTAAGAGTGGATATCCTTGTCTTGTTCCTGATCTTAAATGAATTACTCTCAAGTTTTTCACCTTTGAATACAATGATAGCTGTGGGTCTTTCATAGATAGCTTTTTTAAGTTGAGGTATGTTCCCTTTAAAACTACTTTGTTGATGCCTTTTATCATGAATGCATGTTGTACTTTGTCAAATGCTTTTTCTTCATTCTTTGAAATGATCATATGGTTTTTATCCTTAACTTTTATCAATGTGATGTATCACTTTAATTCATTTGCCAATATTGAACCACCCTGGCATCCCAGGAATACCACTTGATCATGATGAATGGTATTTTTAATGTATTGTTGAATTTGGTTTACTAGCATTTTGTTGAGAATTTTTGCATGTATATTCATCAGAGATATCAGTTTGTAAGCTTTTGTTGTAGTGTCTTTATCTGGTTTGTGTATCTGGGTAATGCTGGCCTCACAGGATGATTTTGAAAGCTTTTCTTCCTCTTCTATTTTTGGAATAGTTTCAGAAGAATAGGTATTGACTCTTCTTTAAATGTTTGGTAGAATTCAAATGTGATGCAATCTGTTTTGGGATTTTTGTTGCTGTTGTTAATTGTTTGATTACTGATTGAGTTGCAATGTTACTGATCAGTCTGTTCAAATTCTCTATTTCTTCCTGATTCATTTTTAGAAGGTTATATGTGTCTAGGAATGTATTTTTTTTTCTAGGTTGTCCAGTTTGTTAGCATGTAATTTTTCATAATATTGTTTTATAATCCTTTGTATCTCTTTGGTGATGGTTGTTATTTCTCCTCCATTTCTAATTTTATTTGAGTCCTCTCTCTCTCTCTCTTTTGATAATGAGTATGGCTAAAGGCATGTCATTTTTTACTGATATTTTCAAAGAACCAGTTCCTGGTTTCATGGGTCTGTTCTATTGTTTTTTAAGTCACTTTTTCATTTATTTCTGCTCTAATATTCATTATTTCCTTCTTTCTATTAGTTTGGGGCTTTGTTCTTTTTCTAGCTCCTTTAGGTGTGAGGTTAGTTTGTTCATTTGAGATTTTTGTTTGTTTCTTCAGGTAGGCCTGCATTGCTATAATCTTCCCTCTTAGAACAGTTTTTTGTTGCATCCCAAAGATTTTGAACCATTGTGGTTTCATTTTTCATCTGTCTCTGTGTATTTTTTTTTAATTTCCTCTTTGAGTTCTTAGTTGACCTATTCATTGTTTAGTAGTATGTTATTTAGCCTTCCATGTATCATGTTCTTTCCAGATTTTTCTGTGTGATTGATTTCTAGTTTCATACAGTTGTGGTCAGAAAAGATACATGGTATGACAATCTTTTTGAATTTGTTGAGGCTTTTTTTTTTTAAGATTTTATTTATTTATTTGACAGACAGAGATCACAAGTAGGCAGAGAGGCAAGCAGAGAGAGAGGGGGAAGCGGGCTCCCTGCCGAGCAGAGAGCCTGATGCAGGGCTCTATCCCAGTACCCTGGGATCATGACCTGAGCTGAAGGCAGAGGATTTAACCCACTGAGCCACCCAGGCACACCTTGACCATTCTTTCTAATAACCAAGGCTTTCTTACTGTGTCAAGTTGATTTTACTTAGCTCCTACTTCCCTCAGAACTAACTCTCCTCAAAATCATCTCAGGCACCCCTGAGACTTGTTTTATGGCCTAACATGTGATCTATTCTGGAGAATGTTCCACATGTACTTGGAAAGAATCTTCTGTCGCTTCCTGATGAAATGATCTAAATATAGCTGTTAGATCCATCTGGTTCAGTATGTCATTCAAAGCCACTTCCTTATTGATTTTCTGTCTGGATTATCTATCCATTGATGTAAGGGGATGTTAAAGTTCCCTACTTTAATTGTATTACTGTCAGTTTTTTCCTTTATGTTTGTTAATAGTTGCTTTATGTATTTAGGTGTTCCAGTGTTGGTAGCGTAAGTATATATAGTTGTTAAATATTCTTATTGGGTTGTTCCCTTTATCACTATGTAGTGTCCTTTGTTACAGTCTGCTTTAAAGTCTGTTTTGTATGATGTAAGAATCGCTACCCCATCATTCTTGTCACTTCCATTTGCATGATAGCTGTTTTTTCATCCCTTCACTTTCAGTCTGCATGTGCCTTTAGGTCTGCAGTGAGTCTCTTGTAGGCAGCAAATAGAGGCATCTTGGTTTTTTTTTTATCCATTCTGTCACCCTAGGTCTTTTGATTGGAGCATTTAGACCATTTACATTGAAAGCCATTATTGATAGTTATGTACTTGTTGTCATTTTGTTGTTTTATAGTTGTTTTTGTAGTTCTTTTCTGTTCCTTTTTTTTCCTCTTGCTCTCTTCCCTTGTGGTTTGATGGCTTCCCTTAGTGACATACTTGGATTCCTTTTGATGTGTGGTTGCCATTGGGTTCATTTGGAGATCTTATACATATAGCTGTCTATATTACGTTGAGGGTCACTTAAGTTTGAACCTATCCTAAACCACTAAATTTAAACTCCCTCCCTTTCATATTTTATGTATATGATATAATACTTTATATCTTTATATCCTTTTATTTGTGACTCCCTTGACAGATTTTTCTTTTTTCTTTTTTTTTTTTTAAAGATTTTTTATTTATTTATTTGACAGAGAGAAATCACAACTAGGCAGAGAGGCAGGCAGAGAGAGAGGAGGAAGCAGGCTCCCTGCTGAGCAGAAAGCCCGATGTGGGGCTTGAACCCAGGACCTGGGATCATGACCTGAGCTGAAGGCAGCAGCTTAACCCACTGAGCCACCCAGGCGCCCCCCTTGACAGATTTTTATACATATTTTGATATTGTGCTTTACCCTCCTTACTGGTTTTATAAGTGAATAACCTACTATTTTTATTTTACATTTGAAACTTTTTTCCTTCAGTAATGTTCTTTTTTAACTTTTCATTTGAATTCCAGTTAGTTAATATATAGTGTTATATTAGTTTCAGGTGTACTATAGAGTGATTCAACACCCACACAACACCTGGTGCTCATCACAAGGGCACTTCCTAATCTCCATCACCTGTTTGACCCATCCCCTCCCCCACTTCCCTCTGGTAAACATCAGTTTGTTCTTAATAATTAAGAGTCTGCTTCTTGGCCTTTTATAATTTTCCTACTCCTGATTATGACCTTTTCTTTCCACTCAAAGAATTTCCTTTAATGTTTCTTGTAAAGCGGGCTTAGTGGTGATGAACTCCTTTAACTTTTGTTTGCCCTGGAAACTCCATCTTTCCTTCTATTCTGAATGATAATCTTGCTAGGCAGAGTGTTCTTTGTTGCAGGTATTCTGCTTTCAGTACTTTTATTATATGATGCCACTCTTTTATGGCTTGCAAAGTCTCTGTGGAAAAATCAGCTGATAGCCATATTGGGTTTACCTTGCATTAACTCTTCTCTCTTGCTGATTTTGCCATTTTAATTATGTGTCTTGATCAATACCTCCTTGGGTTGACTTTGTTGGGGGCTCTCTGTGCTTATTGGTTGTAGATGTCTGTTTCCTTCTCTAGATTAGGGAAGTTTCAGCTTTTATTTCTTGAAATAAATTTTCTGCCCCCTTTCCTCTGTCTTCTTCTTCTGGGATCCCTGTAATGCAAATGTTATTATGCTAAATGATGTCACTGAATTTCCTTAAGCTATTCTCACTTTTAGTCCTTTTATCTTATCTTATTTTAATTTTATTTGAAATTTATTTATTTATTATTTTAGCTGTTCATCTTGGTTATTTTCCATTACTCTGTCTTCCATGCTGCTGATTTTTTCTTTGGTTTTCTCTAATCTGCTATTTACTACCGCTAGTGTATTTTTAATTCCAGTTAGTGAATTCTTTATCTCTGATTGGTTCTTTTTACATTTTCTTTCTTCCTACTGAAGGTCTCACTGAGATCCTCCACTCTTTTCTCAAGTCCAGTGAGACCTTTTTGAGCATTACTTTGAATTCTCTATCAGATATATTGCATATTTCTGTTCTGTTAGCTTTTTTGTTGTGATTTTATCCTGTTCTTTGATTTGAGATATATTCCTTTGTCTCCTCATTTTGTCTAAATCTTTGTGTCTCTAAACATTAGAAAAGTTAGCTGCATGTCCCAATTTTGAAAGTAGTAGCATTATGGATAAGCGGTCCTGTGATTGCCTATAACACCAGGTCTCCTGTTAACCAGAATTAGGTGCCTCAGGGTTGTCTCCTTTGTAGGTTGCATGTACCCTACTGTTGGGGCTGCACCACATTTGCCTTCAGCATGGTCTGCTGCAGTGGCCCACTTTGCCTGTTGTGCATGCGCTGGGCAGGATTTGGTCCCTTTGTTGTTAGGGAGCCAGTCTGTGGCTGCCATAGCTTTGTCGATGGATGGTGTTCAGACTGAAACCAGATGTCTGCTTTCAGCCTGTCCACTGGGGTTCTGGTTGCACTTAACCGAAGGGCACTCTCCCTTCATTGTCCCTTGAGAGGCTCTTGTTGGTGGGTGCAGCCTGCAGTCAAACCAGATGCCTGCCCCCAGTCCATCTGCTGGGGCTGCAGTCACACTGTTGTGTGTAGTTACCTTCTCTCCTTAGGACATGAGTAACTTTTGAGTGGTGCTTGTCCCTGCTGGGGCTGTTTGAAGGATGTGTTGTTGCAAGAGCTTTTTGGGTAAAGCTAATCCATAGAAGAATGTGGGGGCTGGCCTTGTTAGCAAGGTAGGTGAAGAGGGTTCATGCTGATTTTTACAAATGTCCAGCTATTTAGGCAGGGAACGAGGAGAGAAGTGTCTAGCTCTTTCTTTCTTGGAGAAGTCCCCTAAAGATCCCTGCCCCTCCAGTGCAGTTTTGGGATTTGTAAATAATAACTTGTCTTCATGGATATTCTAGGTGTTTTTCAAACTGTTGCCTCTCTGCTTCTATCTCAGTGGAACTGTTTGTTAAACTTTCTCTTCAAGGACAGGGACTCCGTTTTCTCTAGCCCTTTCAGTTTCCCAGAGCTAGACACATTGATTTTTAAAGTGCCCATAGTTAAGCCCCACTGGTTGTAAAACCCCAAATTAATCCCCATTGTTTTCAAAGCCAAATGTTATGGGGACTCATCTTTCCCCTGCAGGGGCCCCATCTTTGGGATGCCTGGTATGGGGTCTCTTCCTCCCCCTTCTCCATACCTTTGGTGCCCTTCCCCTTTGTGGTTAATCTTACAAGAGGTTTGGTCCCTGGCTGTGTCTATGCCCTTCCTACCCTTTCTGATATGTCCCCCTCTCTGTGATTGGCTGTGGAAGGTCTGTTCTGCCAGTCTTCAGGTTATGTTATGGGTCAGTCACACCAATATGGCTGTTATCTAGGTAAGATAGGACCTGAAACACCCAGATCTCTATCAGGATCGGGGGTCCAGCTCCCCTTGCAGGGTCTGGCCCTGGAGGATGTGGCCTTGGCACAATTAGCATGGGGTCCTTGTTATCCCGCAGCCAGGTCTGGGGGTCTCCTCCGTTACTCTGCACCACACCTTCCATGGCAATGCCAGCTGTAGCTCTTTCCGAAAACCCAAAGAAGGTTCCACGGAGCTGGGCTTCCAGAGCAGCAGGGGCACCAGGTGGCAGTGCTGGCACAGCAGGTGGAGTGTGGGGTGTGTGGAATTGTACTTCTGTCCCTTGAAGGTGATGAAGATGGGTCTGTGCGTCTCCAGCAGCCGGCACAGATCCTCCCTGCAGGGATGGGACCAGCGGAACACCTGTTTTATACACAAGAGTTTAAACTGAATAGGGGGGCTACCACTCATAGTATAATTATCAGTGCCCACCAGGGTTCAGTTCTCCCCTCGTAGGCTAGCATTTCTGGGGCCCATGGCAGTGAACTGGCCACCTGATTAGAATATGCTTCCGCTAGAGGCAGTGATCTAAGACAAAATGCAGAGCCACACAGAGACAGTGGGATATGAGAAAATTGTGTGTAAACTTAGAAAGAGAGGCAAGGAATAACCTGAGTTACAAGTGATGGGAAAAGGAAGGGGAAAAACGGGGTAGGGTATCTGCTAAAGGAGAATCTATCAACTTAAAACAACAACAACAACAGAGAGAAGCCTAACACTCGCGCCTCTTGTGGTTCAGCAGTCTTACTCTGTTGGCATGCGTCAGCCACGGGTGCCACATTTTTAGTCCCTCAAGAGAACTCTTCATTCAGCAGTAACATGGCAAACAGGGAGAGATGATTTACATTTTACAATAGATCCTGTGAACACTGTGGGGAATGCCTGCTTCATAATAGGTTTTCTTAATTATCAAATGCCTAAAGTCAGCATTGTTATGATAACGAAGATGGGGTTTTATGTCTTCTTTTTCCACAGCCACGCAACATTTCTTGGGGATGCGGTTCCTCCATCTGGACAATAAGAGGAAGAGGAAGCTAGCCCAGGTCCCATTAGATTCTGAGAACACTGATGGAACTGCAGGACTGGAAGGCTTCTGTCCCGGCAGGGGACACATCTGGAGGCACTCTCCCTCAAGGAGGAAGAATAGGGCCAATGCAGGAGGGGACAGGAAGAAGGAAAGTGAACCCAAGGGGAGCTTTGGAGATGAGGAGTTTCCTCAAAAGCTCAGCAGAGCGGGAGAACTGTAACTTGAGAGGGAGACTGCCTGGAAAGGTGCACAGTCCTTGCATTCCTCTGAGCCACTGAAGCCACCAGTCGGACTGCGAGCTGAGCATCTGGGAGAGCTGTGACACACGCCGCCTTCATGGGAAGGACAAGGTAAGAGCAGCACGTG
The DNA here is from genome assembly GCF_002288905.1 of Enhydra lutris kenyoni. Lineage (NCBI taxonomy): Eukaryota > Metazoa > Chordata > Mammalia > Carnivora > Mustelidae > Enhydra > Enhydra lutris. The sequence continues at coordinate 7,765,273 of NW_019154107.1, read as the reverse complement.
TCACCTACACTGTTTCCTCCTCCGAAGTTGAAGGAAAGAAGGGAAATAGATATATATTTAGTAATTTTTGTATATAATTATTTCTATACGTATTATTTATTTCTATATATAGCTGCCTCTTTCTCTGGTGCGCTCTCCTTATAGTAGGTAAAAGAGTACTTTTTGCCAGACAGTGCCCTCAGTTTCTATGTTTTGGACAGTATAAATTACTTATTTGTATTTCCATTTTGGGTTGGATGTTAGAAAGGATAGGCCCAAATGAAGGGGACTACACTTAAAACATTTTCCATGCTACCTCCTTGAGTTACCTGCTATTTCTACTCTCATTTTTTATCCTGTTTTTAATTATTCATATTTTGAAAAAGGTATATTGCTATATAGTTTATTGTTATGTGAATCCCCTTAAAGCGTTTCTGGGACTAATGGAGCCCAACCACATCAATGAATAACTCCAGTAGTATTACAAAGGGAAGGAATAGGTAAAGGGGGATGTGAAAAAGTATAGAAACATTTTCCGAAAAACACAGGATACAGAGGACTTGGAGGAAGATGTAATTTTAGGTGGTGTGAGCGTTGCCAAACCTTGAAGTTCAAATCAGAGTAAAATGCAGAAGAGTTAAGGAATTTTCTTGTTGAGAGATGGACGTTCAGGGACACAGAAGCTGAATATCTGATGCCAGTCTGAGAAATTAAAAAAAAAAAAAAGAAGAAGAAGAAGGACATTGAGCAGCAGTTATTTTGCTTACAAGCTCTATGTATAGGAAACTGTCTATGTTCAGCAAGGAATATCTAATACAGGATTTGCAAAGAGGGCAAAAATGACAGAATACATGATAAAGCAAACTAATGATAACTGCCTGGTGATCCACTAGTACTATATAACTGTTTAAACGTATATAAGCTCCAGCCAATCATTTAGACCTTAAGCAAAGGCATATTCAAGAAGTAAGACGAAAAAGTGTCAAAATAAGGAACGTGTTTTATTGGTAAGGCTGAAGTACGGGTTGAGGTCTATAACAGTATTGGGACAAATACTGGTGTTTATTCCTTTCTTTTTATCCTTTTTGGAGTACATCAACCTCTATTTTGAAAAGGAAAGGTAAAACTGTTAAAGACAATTGCACTATTAACAAGTAACGTACAGACCTTCTGTAATGGAAAGTGTGCAGTATCACCTTTGGATCAGAAACATTTGAGGAAAGCTCAGGGATTAATGAATTTTGGAAAGAGGGCATGGTTTACAAAAAAGATAAAAGTGTTCACTGGAGCAGAGAGAATATATTGCTTTTTAAAAAGGAAAGAACATGCCGTAGATAATACTGTGAGGATAAAATGTCTGAGGCACAAAGAAATAGAGAATTTTATTAGTAAGAGTGAGATCATTAATGACTTTGTTAGCAGTACTGTTTGTGATAGAAAGCTTTTATAAAGGAATTTTGAGTATAGAAAAAACTATGTGGGATGTCGCTGACTTGGAAGGTAACAACGTTTATGAGAGAGAAGAACAAATTAAGAAAGTCATGATTTCCAGTTTTGTTCACATAATACATTGTGAAATATTGTCACATGTTACCTTAAGAAACACTTCATGGAATAATAGCCTAAGATAGAAATACGGATTTCCTTTGCACTGTTGTTAGGAAAATTAAGGAATATTAAAATAAAGGTGCATTTGCAGTCTTACTACTTAGAATTAATGGCAGCTATGAGGAAACAACATATTTTTAAATAACACCATTTATTTATTTATTTATTTACTTATTTACTTATTTTTTCAGTGTCCCAAGATTCATTATTTATGCACCACACCCTGTGTTCCACATAATACGTGCCCTCCTTAATACCCACCACCAGGCTCACCCGACCTCCCACCCCTCTCCCCTCCAAAACCCTCAGTTGTCTCTCAGAGTCCAGAGTCTCTCATGGTTCCTCTCCCCCTCAGATTTCCCCCAACTCCCTTCTCCTCGCCATCTCCCAGTGTCCTCCGTGTTATTCCTTATGCTCCACAAGTAAGTGAAACCATATGATAATTGACTCTCTCTGCTGGACTTATTTCACTCAGCATAATCTCTTCCAGTCCTGTCCATGTTGCTACAAAAGTTGGGTATTCATCCTTTATGATGGAAGCATAATACTCCATAGTGTATATGGACCACATCTTTATCCATTCGTCTGTTGAAGGGCATCTTGACTCTTTCCACAGTTTTGTGGTTGTGGACATCGCTGCTATGAACATTGGGATACAGATGGCCCTTCTTTTCACTATATCTGTATATTTGGGGCAAATCCCCAGTAGTGCAATTGCAGGGTGATAGGGAAGCTCTATTTTTAATTTCTTAAGGAATCTCCACACTGTTTTCCAAAGTGGCTGCACCAACTTGCATTCCTACCAACAATGTAAGAGGGTTCCCCATTCTCCACCTCCTCTCCAACACACGTTGTTTCCTGTCTTGTTGATTTTGGCCATTCTAACTGGTGTAAGGTGGTATCTCAATGTGGTTTTGATTTGAATCTTCCTGATGGCTAATGATGATAAACATTTTTTTTTTCATATACTGAGCTTTTCCAAAAAATATGTAAACTTAAAATTTACAACACTGAAAGTAATTAGTGCTATTTATTGCTGCCTACATCACCTGCATACACCTTCATGCAGTGGTTGAAGGATATAGTCATCTCAGGGAGACTGTGCTTTAGATATAAATATAATTTGTGCTTTTAAAATACTTTTCTCTGGAGGGAGGCTCTTAAGTTGGTTGAATATACATATCCTACTACTGGTGATTCATTTTTTTCCCTAGTGAAGAAAATATTGAACATAAGTGCGATTTTTAAAATCGTGCAATTTTCACCATCAAGATAGGAACCCTGCTTATATTTTGTTTTACAGGTTTATACTTCCAACTTATGCGTAAATATGCCCATATGGACATATATATTATTGTGCATGTCCCACAGTGTTTTGATCCTTGTTTTAATTTGAACGTGTTTGAAATGTGAGCTTTCACCTTGGGACATTTGCATGCCATAGTAACTTGGGTTTTAAATTTGTAGTCTTACTACTTCTGGCAAAGATGGAATAACAGGGAACAGATTTAACCACTTACCTGAAACATCTACCAAAAAAAGAAAAAGAAAGGCCAGATGATAAAATACATATGAGAAATGTTTTCAATATACTGGGCACCAGGCAAGGAAAGATAGTGACCCCTGAGAGATTGAAAAAAAAATGAAGCAAGTCTAGAATCGGCCTGGCTTGCTGCCTTGAGTAGTTCAGGTGAAACTGGTGGTCTTCTGGAGAAGCCAGGGGTCCAAGGAGGACCATGGGACTAGCGTCCACAAGGCAAAGCAGCAGAGAGGAGAGAATTCTACAGAAAGAAAATATTAGAGTCCATACACGGCTCAGAATACCTCTTATTCCCTTTATCAAAGTGCCAAACTGTATCATGCTCAGAGCGTTACATAGAGTCCACAGAAGGGTTTTGTGTCTCTAGGGATACAAAATTAGCCTTAAATTTTTGCTTTCTGGTCTCACCTAACAGAGCTTAAAATCAAGAACCAAAAAGATCAGAGTGTTTCCAGGTAACTTAGTTGAGTATCACAACAAAGCTCAAAAGGGTAGATGGACTGAAAAAAAAAAAAAAAAACTGTTGAGGTCACTTCAGCTGGATAAGTGTGAATAGGGCAAAATTCGCAGTCTTCAGCCTCCAGCTGAAAGTCACTAGGCATGCAAAGAAGCAGAAAATATGTCCAGCAGTGTGGACAAGAATTAACCAAAATTGATCTAGAAGTGAAACATGCTAGTGCGATGAGATGAGGCTTCACAAGATGTATGATTACTCCATTTGTTCAAAACACAAGAGGAAAAATGAAACATGTTAAATATAGACATATAGTAAATAAAAGAACATTCTCATCCTTTCTGCACTCATCTCTTGAATAGAGTCTAAAGTCTCAATAGGGTGAGAAAGTTCTCCTCTTGAAGCATGGTCAGAAGCTTTGCTCATGGGTCCGGGCAACCCTCAGCATAACTGGGCATGCAGGACACTTTACAAGCACGAGTAGGTGAGGAAAAACCAAGGTATTCCTCTGGGGCGAGGACTGAGATAAGAGGCAACAGAACGGTGCTGAACGATTTTGATCTTTGCTGTTCCAAGACAGTGTGTCTCCCAAGGAACCACTTTCTTCTCACAGAAGTGCTCTGGGCTTCTGAGGATTTCAGCGTCAGCAGGTGCTTGCTACATAGTGAGATCCCAGGTCGTTCCTCATCCCCAAATTGCCAGGGAGGCTTTGGTTATTGACCACTTGGTTAAGCTCCCTCAACCGTGTCTTTGTTCAGAGGCCAGTCTCAAATACCACACCGTTAAGGGATTCTAGAGTGGGACGTGAGGGCAGAGCAGGGAAGGCCCAGGGCAGGAATGCTATAATGCAGGACAGCATGGGAACTGAACACGTGTGCTGGGAACCAGGGCACAGCCTGCTCTCCAGAACCCATAAGGCCGGTGTAGGTGGCTCTTTGATAAATGCGGCCTATAGCCAGTCCCCACACTGTGGTTTCTTCTCATATTAACGATGCCCCTTTAGGCCTGCTTTTGACATTTGGCTACAGGTTCCTTTTCTTTCTTTCTTTCTTTTTTTTTTGAATTTCTTTTTTTGCTTATTTGTTTTTGTTGTGCTATGTTAGTCCCCATAAAATACATCATATTGCCTGTGATCTGTTGTGGAGTAGTGGGAAGAAAAGTGAAATAAGGGACGCTAGGTGTGTCTTCAGCTGGGAGGAGTGGCACAGTGTGGCCTCAGGACACATTCAGACCAGGGCTCTAGTCCCAGCACTATCACTTACAAGCCAAATGAACTTGACAAAATCGTAGCTTTGTCATCTGCAAAGTGAGTCTGAGGTGTCCCATTTGGTAGGACCCTGGGAATAGATGCGATGTTTGCAAATCACCTGATACAGTGATCTTTAAAAGAACAGGATTTGTTGCTGTGATAAATATGACACCAGAGAATAATACCAACTCCTTTGGGATTTTTTCTTTTAATTTTATGAGATGTCAGAAAACATGCTATGCCTTTGGAAGGAATGAAAATATTTATTTAATTTGAGTGTGGAAGAGTCTCCCCCAACTAGATGTAATTCAGAGGTCCTAGTATTTGTGTCAGGGGCCAACAGTTTCCCTCTCAGATGCCTTTACAGCCAAACCACCCCTATTTTTATTCATTTCACCACCACCGAAAGTCTAGCCTTCCTTTAGAGGTTTGCCAGATTACTCTCAAAATAATTTAATTAATAGACTGCGCCTTTTATGGAGTAGGTTCTGGCTCTCCCGGGCCAGAGCAAAGACAGTGAAGTGACATCTCCCTTCAGAGGAGTGTCACCTTTGTTTCTTAGAAATTTCCTAGAGATCATGTCCATAAAATCCCTGGTTCGTGCACTGTGTTCACATGCACTGGGACCAGAGCACAGGACCCTTTCTGTTCCTGCCCCAGGGAGGGATGTTCTCTGCTTTACCCACCATCCCAAAGTAAATAGTAAGTTACTTTTTTCAGTTTTTCATCCTAGTCTTCAGTCTCTCAACTCTGAGACCCACCATCTGAGGGTCAGTTCCTCGCTTACAGTTCTCACAACTTCATCTCGTCCACTCTCCTGCTTAACTTAAAATGACCTCCTGGAAGGCAGGGGCAGTGTCACCAGGCTCCTCAGTGCCTTGCTTCAGAGCATTTGCCTGAGGCTGCTCTCATCAGGAACCTCCCCTCTGCCTCACCCATTCTTTTAATTTGACATTTCTGTGCAAGTAGAGTTGAGTTCACAGTCTCCCTTACGTGGCAACAGCCCCTAGACTACAGTAGCCATAGTGGTGGATAGGCTCTCTGTGGCTCCAGGGGAGTGCCAGCAACAGGGGACCTCTGGGGAGTACCCCCAAGACAAGGAGGAGGATGGGGGAACTCTTTGGCTGCTGCTGCAGTACACTGCATACCCTCAAGACCCCAGGGGCATTTCCCATGGAAGCAAAGGTTGCTGTCCTGCGCCTGAGGCCTGAGGGCACTGGGCAGGGCTAGCAGGCAGTGAGGGCACCTGGAGAGGGGGGATGGTGAGGTGGGAGGAGCCCCTTCAGAGGAGAGGTCCCACCTTGGCTTTGCCCACGGCCACCCCTGCAGGGTCCCCCGGGGGCACTGCTCTAGGACCCCCCCAGGGATCCTGTTACCTTGGTCAGCCTGGGCCCTGAGCACCCTGAGGAGGAAGGTGGTGTGAGCCTTGGGCCCCAGCCAGCCAGCCCTGTCTGGGCATTACTGGGGTGACAGCAGGGGCTGGCCGTGGGGTCTCCTGTGTTCTAGAGTAAGGAGTCTACTCAGTGTGCCACCTAGGGGCTGGGGCCCACCCTTCTGTCCTCTAGTGGCTTCACCTTCCGACTAAGGATTTTACCTCCCTTAGAGGTAAAGGAGGGATAGGGGACCTTCTGCTTGTCACCCCTGCCCTGAGCCTTAAAGTGCTGAAAGCAGGGGCAAAGCTGGACTCTTTGTTGTCTCCTTTATTCAGGGGCTGGGCTGTGTCCCCCACCCCCCCCAGTCTTCAGTCAGCGTTCTCAGGTTGAATCTTCGGAGGCCTGAAGTCATCTCCTCATAGTAAGGCCACAACTCTCAGAGACCCACCAGAAAGAGTGAGGAGAGCCATATTGGGCCACACCTGCCTGCGGTAGGCAAATCTGGAGCTTGTGATGGTTCGCCTCACTGGTCCTCACTTTGACTCAGAGATGGCCTCGTTCCTTCCTCTCTTGACCTATTACTGTCCTCATATCTCTGTCACCCCAACAGGAGCTGAGAGTTGCTCTTTTGCTCTGCTTGCCAGCTAGCCAAATGTCTCCCAGGACTGACAGCACTGCCCCCATTGTTATGGTTTTCATGTGCTGCTCCATTTGCAGGCTTCTTACCCTTAACTCTGGCACAACCTAGAAATTGTCCCTATGCTAGCTTCAGACCATGGACCTTACTGCCCTGAGTCCCCAGAAGTGGAAGTCAGGTAAGTTGCATCTAGTCACAGCTGTTTGGAGATTCTGAGAGCTAATAGCAAGGAACAAAACTATGGGACTCTACTGTTCTGAGGCTGGTGATACCTATAGTCCTCACTCTCTCAAGATCTATGATGCCTCCTCCTACTGACCTAAGTCCCCCGGGGCTGGAAGCCAGTGGGTGACACATATGAGTACTCCTTCCTAGAGTTCCTCAGGTCTGAGAGGATGGTGGCAAGTTTGTTCCTCTCTCTGTCTTCGGTGGGTGTTTCCGTGTTTCCCTAGTCCTCACTCAGAGTCTTTACACTGATTCTTTCTATGACCTGGGAGCCTGTTCTCTCAAACTAACTCCTTTCATTCCCTCTGACCACCTAGGATTGCCTTATGTGACAAAACTTCCTGTGGTCACATAGTTGACAGTAGGAGAGGTATCCTGTTGTGTCTCCACTTTTATGATCTGGATGGTTCCCTCTTACGTAGGGCCCTATCCTTGGTTCTTGGTGTGACGTGGAATATCTCCCTTTGCTAACCTAATGCTTGTTCTTTAGACCAAGTGCCCCACCTCACTGAGATGGCCCTAAAAGGAAGTGAGTAGGCCTCATCATGCCACAATTCCTGGGTTTATTGAGGGAAGACATCAGTGGTGGGGCTCCATGTGGCCCCTTCTGTTCTGGTTGGGGTCCACTTATCTTTCTTTAGAGTGATCAGCTTGACTCAAATGAGGAAGTAGGTTTCCACCTTCTACTGAGTAAGGCTGCTCCCATTAGACAAAGGCCCTCTCCTCCATGAGTCCATGTCCCATGGAAACAGGGACACCTCAGCTGGAGAGCTTTGCTCTGGGCCTCCTAGGTCTGACAGCAAGGGTGGGAGTCTGGGCATTCTCCTCGATCCTGGGGTGAGTGGTCCCCTAGCTCCTCATCCTTCATCTTGACTCATGACTAAACGTGGGGCTCTACCCTCCACTCGCCTGAAAAGGCCATACTCCTCAGACTAAGGCCATTACCTGCTTGGAAGCTCCAAATTAGAAGAATGAATCCTGTCTGCCCAGGGCTGTTAGGATCTTCTGAAAGGTGATAGTAGGGGCAGAATTTTATGACACCCCAGTATTCTGGAGTTAGTAGCCCCTGAGTCTTTGCTCAGGTTTTTGACCTTGATTATGCGTAGCCTAAGTCTGCCAGCCTTTTACCAAGGTTGTCATCTTTCTGAGACACTAGAGGGGGAAGTCAGCCTGCTTTTCCGTGGCTTACCCTGCCTGCGGCCTTAGTATGGCCCTTTCTGTTATGGGGGTCCATTCATCAGCACTCATTGCCCTTACCTTAAATTCAGTTAAGGCCTATGAGACTCTCTTATCATTTATTTTATTTCTTCACACTACTCATTTACTTAGCATTACTATTACTGTGGCTGTGTATTCCAAAACACTACTTTGGGTCAGGGTTTTGTTTATCTATGAGATATATTTTGGAGTAAGAGGAAGAAAAACAAAATAAAAGAAGGTTTGGCTTAGGCTGGGAGGAGAGGCAGAGCATGGGTCTCTAGACTGATCGGGACCAATCCAGACCAGGGATCCAGTCCCAGCAAGGTCACTTACCACTCCTTTGAACTTGAGATACTTACAAGTCATTTTATCTGTAAATGAAGTTTGCTAAGCTCTATCCTATAGGAACGTTGGCATTTCTGTACTATATAAAGCACTTGGCATACTCTTTAAGAAATACTGGGTCTGGGGGCGCCTGGGTGGCTCAGTGGGTTAAAGCCTCTGCCTTCAGCTCAAGTCATGATCTCGGGGTCCTGGGATCGAGCCCCGCATCGGGCTCTTTGCTCGGCGGGGAGCCTGCTTCCTCCTCTCTCTCTGCCTGCCTCTCTGCCTGCTTGTGATCTCTCTCTCTCTCTGTCAAATAAATAAAATCTAAAAAAAAAAAAAAAAAAGAAATACTGGGTCTGAATGAATGGCAGTTATTATTATCAAGCCCCAAAATACCAACCTCCCATCTAAGTTTATTTATTTATTTATTTATTTATTTATTTAAAGATTTCATTTATTTATTTAACAGACAGAGATCACAAGCAGGCAGAGAGAGGAGGAAGCAGGCTCCCTGCTGAGCAGAGAGCCGGATGCGGGGCTCGATCCCAGGACCCTGAGATCATGACCTGAGCCGAAGGCAGAGGCTTAACCCACTGAGCCACCCAGGCGCCCCCCATCTAAGTTTATTTTTAATACTGTAGATAGCAGAGAATGTTTAGTGCACAAGGACAAAAACAAACATTCTTAAGCTAACTAAATTAAAGTATCTTATTTTTCACTAAGACTAAAAGGAAGAGGCAAACCATGAATTAAAACACATTTTATTTTTGTTTAAAACACATTTTAACAATTTTTTTCTCTATTTTGTGTTCCTAAGTATTTTACTGTGTTCTTCTTTCACATTTTCATGAAATGCCTATTTGCAATGCCATGTTATCTGCTTTTGGATCATAAATATAGTATAGATATAGAAAGTTTGTGACTTTCTTTTTCATATACCAAACCTATAACTCTCCCTTGTGAGACAGCAATAAATGAGATCCATGCCAGTCTTAAGTTTATCTTCTAGAGCTAAATGACCTATTACAAGAAAAAACACATTTGAGAACAACTCAATAAGTATAACTATATATGTTTATAGAGGCTAACAGTTTAGAACAAACAGGAGGAACATCTATGCTTTTTTTCCCTCCGATCCCTAGGGCTCTGCTCTACTGGGAAGGTGCCCTCTTCCACCCCAGGGAAAAGCAGCCGCCCCGACTGCCTGACTAGACGCGGCGCCTGCTACGGGCCCCCTTCGCGGCAGACCCCCTGGCCTGGGGTCTGGCCCCCACGCGCTCCTCCTCGTCTAGCAGAGCCTCCTCGTACAGCTGGGGGTAAGAGCTGGGCACCGTGTCGTTGATCTTGGCCATGACCTGCAGCACCTGCATCTTGCTGGTCTCCGCGCGGGCCTTCGGGCCCCACAGGAACTCGTGGCGCAGAGGGTCGCTGGCGGGCACCGGGCGGTACTCCAGGTAGCCCTGGCGCACCAGGTCTCGGGTGATGAGCTTGCGCGGCTCACCGAAGACCAGGTGCCTCTTGCCCTCCTGCACGCCCAGCACGTTGAGGAACTCCCAGACCTCCTCCTCGCTGGCGCGGTTGCCCTTCATGAAGATCACGCCCAGGAGCGCCATCAGGAGGCCGGACTTGGGCAGCCCCTTGCTGCCGCCGCCCAGGGTGCCCTCGCCGGGTTGGGCCAGCTTGCTGACCAGCGTGTAGGACTGGCCGCGGTCGTCGGCCTCCCGGACCTCCAGCCCGAAGACCAGCTCCATGCGCTGGGAGGTGAGCCTGAAGATCTCGGGGAAGTGCTCGCGGTACTTCCTGCCGATGATCTTCAGCAGCGCCACGCGCATCAGGGGCTCCCCGGAGCTGTGCTTCTCCAGCAGGAACTGCACCAGCATGCTGGCCTTGCGGATCAGGGGCGTTTTGCGAATGGCCAGAGGGGCGGCCGGGGCCGCAGCCGCGGCCGGGTTCTCGGCGCCCTGGTCGCCTGGCAGGCCTGGGGACCCTGTGCCAGGAGACCCAGGGGCCGGGCCACCTTCGGGTGGTGAAGATGGACCCGCCTCCTCCGGGGAGCCCGGGGGAGCGCGGGGGGGCTCCTCTGCTGCTGCTGCTGCTGCTGCTACAGCAGCAGGAGCACCCCCGACACCCTGAGCCTCACCGCGGCGTTTCTCCCGGGCACGGGCCTTGTTCTTCGGGCGCCGAGGCATGGTGACACTGGTCAGGGCTGGCAGGCAGCGAAGGCACCTGGAGAGAGGGGACAGTGAAGTGGGGGGAGCCCCTTCAGTGGAGAGGTCCCACCCTGGCTTTGCCCACGGCTGCCCCTGCAGGGTCCCTCAGGGCACTGCTCTAGGACCCCACAGGGCTCCCGTTACCCTGGTCAGCCTGGGCCCTGAGGAGGAAGGTGGTGTGAGCCTTGGGCCCCAGCCAGCCAGCCCTGCCTGGGCGTTACCAGGGTGACGGCAGTGTTCCTGACCAGCCCGGACCCTCCCAGGCCAAGGCCAGGACGGGGGATTGCGCGTAGCCTGTGTTCTAGGGTATGGATTCCCCTCAATCGTCTCAAAGGCCATTTCCTTCCCACCAGTAGGCCTGGGGGTCTCTGCCTGTGCTGAGCTGAGCCAGAGTCCGGCAGTCCCGCGACAAGGCCTGCAATCCCTGAGACCCCGCGAGATAAGTGAAGGGACCTGGGGCTTAACCGCCATGTTGGGGCCTCCGAGCCCCGAGAGCATGGGTGGAGCGGGGCAGGGCCTGTTGCTCCTCTCTTTTCGGGGGAGTTGGGGCTGGGGGGTTGTCGAAGGTGTGTCCTCAAAGTTGTAACCCGGAACTCCTTGCACATCGACCCCTAACAGTATACAGGTCCCCAGTTTGGGCTTACCCTAGGCAAGAGCTGTCCGACAAGGCCTCACTACCCACGGCGTGGTCCGGAGGAAGTTCTCGAGGGCCAGGAGGTCCACTTCCGGTCATGTGGGTCTGGGCCCCGGAGGTGGACCCTGGGCGGTGGGGGCGGGGCTCTGTGGGTGGAGCTCTTTGGGCGGGGTAGGGAGTGATGTGGGTAGTGTGTGGTGTGCTGGATTGCAGGGGGGGAGTCCCGCAGGATCACAAAGGCTTTTTGCTGAGTCTTAGCAGGTCTAGTGAATTCTTCCTCTGCTGTGCTGAGTGTGCTGGCCTGAAACCAAGGGTGTCATTTCATTCCCAACCTCCGGTAAGAAGTATTTGGGTGTCTGAGCTTAGCTGCATGCCCGGGGCTTCCCCAGTCTAACAGTCAGAAGCTGGTAGCTTTTGGGGGGCCTCTGCATTTTGATGAGGACTTCACTCCCTGAATCGTCTCTCAGTGTCTTTCCTTGATCGCTTGTGGGTACTGGGCAACCTCCGTCTGCTGATTTGAGGTCAACCCCTCATATAAATGCCATCAAGTCCCTGTGATTCCTGATGTGAACTGAAGGTATACTTCTTTGGGCTACTCCTCCCTAAGGCCTTCTAGAGGTGGCTGCAGGAAAATGAGAATCCTCTGGGGTCCAGTGTTCTGGGATAGGGATCTTGAATGGAGTTCTTTACAGTCTTAGAGTTCTTCCCTTTTGTAAATGCAGCGCCGCCCCCCACCCCCACCCCAGCATGGTCCTCAAGAACCCTGTGGAGAAACTGAGGTACTTCTAAGCCTGGTCGCTTACCCTAGGGCCTCTCCTGGCTGACATCACTGTCATTTCTGAAAGTTTCATGGGTAAGTTTCTGTCTTCTGTATAACTACTATGATACTTGGTATTCTATTTCAATATTTACGTTTTGAACATATAAAAATTTTATATACACACACACAATGTGATGCCTTCATATGAGCATACACTGTGAAATGATTATCAAAAACTAGTCAACCTATGGCTTTCCATAGTTACCATTTTCATGTGTATTCTAAGAAATCCCATTTTCAACAGCATGCATGAATCAGGGGGACATTATGCTAAGTGAAACTGGCAGACCCAGAAAAACAAATACTATATGATCTCACTTACATGTGGAATCTACAGAGAGAACAAAGATATAAGTCACAGTAACAGAGGAGAATGGTGGTTACCAGAGGCTAGGTGGTGACAGGAGAGGGAGAGATACTCAGGAAAGGGTACAGTCTTTCAGTTATGAGTAAGTTCTGGAAACCTGTACAGCACAGTGACTATAGTTAATAATAATGTGTTATTTACCTGAAATTTGCTAAGAGACTAGATCTCAAGTGTTCTATTTTCATTCATGCCTTAAAATCTACTGAGATGGCTACAAAAAATAAAGGCCCAGTCCTCACCAACAAAAGAAATTTATAGTAGTTATTAGGGCAGTGTCCGGACCCACTGACTCAGACCGCCTCAACCAACCTAAACTTTGGTGCCGTCCTGGTATACCCTAGAGTCCTGGCACATGGGCCCTGAGGAGCTAGCTGCCTTCAGAGAGGTTCCTTCCGTGAAGCACCAGTAATTGAGTATCCCAGGGCAGGGCTGGGAAAATCAAGGCTAAACCTAAACTCTTTCCGCCCACCAGTGCTGTCTTCTACAGACCTGTCTCAACTTCAGGGTCCGCCCCCACACAAGTCCTAGTTCAGTGCACACTTAGTGCCCCTCAGGGCTTTCGCAGTACGACTGTTGTTGATCTTGTTTTGTTTATTCCTTTAGTTTTTCCAAGGGCTGATTCTGGGCACAGGAAACAGCGGCCTGAGATCAGTTTTCATCTTGGAAGCTACAGGTAAGGCTCTAAATCTTTAAATAATTTAAGGGGAATTTATATCTGTATACTATTCTCTTCCCCTGAATAAACATATTTTACAGCTCCATGTGGAACATTTTCTTTCTCTATCAGTACATTTTTTTAGTTGCCTCCATAAATACCTGCAGTTTTGTGAGGTTTCATTTTTAGGTGCCTTTTAGGTCTGTTGCTGTTGAAAATGGTACGTCATCCCTACGTGTTCTGATTCGGGATTGATTTTGTGTGACCAGGCTTCTGATTTTACTATAGGGATTTTGTATATACTAGCAATTTGACATTCCTTATATATTTGATTATTGTGTTTGCTTATTACTTTAGATATATTAGTTATGAGATTAGTACTATTATTATCTGTTTCTTTGTATTATTTATACCTCTTATTTTCTCATTCTTGTGCATGGCTGTGCCCTGCTATGCATTCATGTCCCAGTTTGTGGGACTGTAATTCTGTTTTTGCAAACTTTATTAGGAATGCTTCTAATATTTCACATTTATGTATATTTGCTCATGATTTTACAACATGGAAATTCCATTGAAGAAGTTTACTAAAAGTTATTATCATGAAATGGTGCAGAATTTCTGTCAAAAGTTCTTTCTTTACCCCTGCACGTTGTCAGATGCTTCTCCCCCCACCCCTTCATGTAGTGAATTCTGATTCATATTTTCTAACATGATACCATGTTTGCATCCCTTGGACTTACGTCTTTATTGGCCACTGTATTGCATATGCTGTGAAGTTGTTTATGTTATTTGTCTCAGTAGGAGTGAGCCCAGGTCAAGTGCTTTTTTTTTCAGGATATCCTTATTTGGTCTTTGTATCAAAGACAGCTAAGGCATTAGAGCAGGTAAGTCATTTCCCTTCTTTTTGTATAGTTTGACAGAGTTTATATAGAAGTTTTATTCGTTTCTCCTTCAGCATTTGGTGTAAGGAGACTTCACATTTGGCTGGTCCGGGAACATTTTGAGGGTACCTTGTGTTTTACCTACAGTTTTAGTTTATATGGTTAACGTAAGTTTTCTATTTATGTATGAACCGATTTAATCATTTCTCTTTTGCTGAAAAATAGTCCATTTCTCTTGGATTTTTAAATTTAAAGGCATGCTATTTAAAAGAAAATCACATTATCACTGAAATTCTCAAACATTCAGAGAACAGAATATTGAACCCCGTGTACCTGGTTCTCTGCATCAGTAATACTCAGCAGTAACAGGAAGAAGCTTAATCGGATTGAAGTTTATTTGTTTGTTTAGTGGTAACACTTCTCCAGAGGGCCCCGCTGTGCACTTCCATTAGGAAGTACATAATGTCTGTGATCCCTTTGTGGTGATGTTAGCAGTCACTGAGGATCATCACCCTCATCCATTAATCCATCAGGGGCTGCCCAATGGTAATTCTGTCATTCTTTTGTCTCTATTAGCTAAAATAACTCTCTAGGTAGAACCTTTTCCTTTTCTACCTTTTGTTATCCTGACATCATGGTAAAAGTATTTAGATTGTTAATTACAGCCTGTAAATCTCCTCTACACACAGACTTGGTAGAATTTTATTTACTATCACTTGTTTCTGCTTCTTTCTTTTGTAACTGGTAAGACCTACAGAAGGTGCTACAGAAATATTTGTAAAGAACTGGCTTTCATTATTTGGCTCTGCTGTCATCTGCGTCATCATTTCTGCATTCATCTTCATTATTCCTGCCTTCTAATTATCTGGATGTAATATGCTGCTGTTTCAATAACTCTTGAATCATTTGGATGCTTTAAATATTTTTCTGGTAAATCTGTTTAGTGCTATCATACCCAAGTAGCATTTGGGCCCTTTCCTACAGCTAACACTGTAGACCTTTATGTGTAATACTTGAAATTTTTTTAAGTTGAGTAAGTCTCTCCATTATACTCCTGAAATTTTTTAGTATGCATATATACACAGACATATGTGATAGATCGAAGTTTTTCCTAGGAATGAAAGGAGGATTTCACGTTAAAAAAAGTCAATCATAGTGTTTTATGAAATTTACCACTCATTCATGATAAAAAAAAAACATATATTACAAGTAAAGGATACCTACAGAAACCACAAATAAGGATAATCTGTTATATCAATAAAAGTATTTGTAAAAGTTCTTGAGTAAGACATCAGGATAAAAACATACACTTTAATTCTGCAGTAACAAGATGTTTGACCATGAAATTAAGGAACAATAGCTTGTAAAGTACCATAACAAATACTGGCATCTAATATATGTATTTATATATAAAATACATAATAAAAATGAAATATATACAGCTGCTGTATCAACAAATTAATGAAAACCTGAATAAAGAGTATTATCCTGTTCATGGAAAGAAGTACTTAATATTGTAAACATGTTAATTCTGCCCAAATGTAATCTACAGTGTAGATTAATACCCAGTCTCCCCAAAAGAAACTACATAGCTTTTGTATATGAAGTCTGACAAGCTGATTCTGAGCTTTAAATTTACTTACAAATTACCAAGAATAAACAAAGAGCTCTTAATAAGGAAAAATAGGAGGACTTACTCTACTAGACATTAAGAATCATTTTTTAGAAACCGTAGTAATTAAAAATGTGTGCTATGTGTCAGTATAAACAAAGAAACCAATAGAACTGAATAGAGTGTCCCACAACACCCACTTATATGTGAACTTCTGATTATTAAAACTGTCATTGTTGAGAAGTAGAGAAAGAACAGATTTTTTTTTTTTTTTTAACTAAGATAGGACAATGGAGCAACTAGAAATCCAAACTGAAAAAGAATACCACTATAACACTTCCCTCATGCCAGACACAAAATTCAGTTCTAGAAGGGATTAAAAACCTTCCATTATTTATATTATGACAGTTTTCAGTATTACGTCACAGGTGAGAAGAGCAAAAAGATCATATAGTCTGTCAACTAGAAGGGCACCAGTATGGGTCAGATAAAACATTTGGAGGGAAAGAGATGAAAGAACTTGGGGACATCAGTCACTTGAGTAACAGAAGGACTGGGGATGATGCGAGCTGGAGAGGAAGAGAAGAAATGGCAGCTCGTTCAGGCCCCTTGTCCCCTGCTTATCTGGCCTGATTACCATTATGGGCCTTCACTTTCAAAGAGGAGTACTTATGTTCTTAGTGCTAGCTTGGGAGAAAACTCCCTGGGCCAATGATCCGTCCATCCCATCCTCCCCTGCCCTAGTCCCTGACTGACCTGTCAATCTCTGGACCTTAAGAAAGCATAACCTGGACACTAGTGTTATAGACAGTAGTAGTAGCAGTAGTGACCAGCGGTGTAGGACTGACTACAGACACACTAAAGAGAACCAAGAATGCGTTTGGAACTTAGAGAAGGTTCCAGCTCTTGCAGATGTGATGGGAGCAGTGTCCCACCTCCTTCTCCAGCAGAATGAGTACTCCTGCTATGGGGTGAGAAAACTGGGAGCCTGGGACTCTCCACCTCCCCCCTCCACCTTTTTTTAATACTTTACCTTTTTTTAAAATTTGAGTTTAGTTGTCACATAATGTCACATTAGATTCAGGTGTACAGCTTAGTGATTTGACAAGTTTATGTATTATGCTATGTTTGCCACAAGTGTGGCTACTATCTGTCCTACTATATTAATAGTACAGTGTCACTGACTATATTTCTTATGTTGTGCCTTTTTCCCCCATGATTTATTCATTTCACAACTGGAATCCCATAGCTCCCCTTCACCAATTTTGCCGAACCCCCATCCCCTTCCCCTCTGGCAACCATCAGTTTGTTCTCTATATTTATAGGTCTGATTCTGCTTTTCCTTTGTTCTTTTCGGGTTTTGTTTTGTTTGGTTGGGGTTTTTTGTTTTGTTTTGTTTTGTTTGGTTTGGTTTTGGTTTTGGTTTAGGTTCTACTTAGGAGTGGAATCATATGGTATTTGCTTTCTCAATCTGACTTATTTCACTAGTGTAATGTCTTCTAGGTCGATCTCTGTTGTCTCAAATGACAGAAGCTTATCCTTTATTATGGCTGAGTAATATCTGTGTGTGTGTGTTTGTGTGTGTGTGTGTGTGTGTGTGTGTGTAAAACATTTTCCTTATTCATCTGTCTTTTGATGGACACTTAGGTTGCTTCCATATCTTGGCCATTATAAATAATGTAGTTAACATAGGGGTGTGTATATCTTTTGGAATTAGTGTTTTTGTTTACTTTGGGTAAATACCCAATAGAACTATTGGACCCTGTGGTATTTCTGTTTTTAATGTTTTGAGGAATTCCGTACTGTTTTTCAGAGTTGCTGTACCCATTTACATTCCCACCAACAGCACATAGATGGCTCCTTTTTCTCCACGTCATTGTCAACGCTTGTTATTTCTTGTCATTTTGATGATAGCCATTCTAACAGGTGTAAGGTGATAACTTGTTGTGGTTTTGATTTGCTTTTCCCTGATGATTAATGATGTTGAGCATGTTTTCATGTATCTGTTGGCCATCTGGATGTCTACTTTGGCAAAATGTCTATTTAGGTCTTCTTTGGCCTCTCACCTTTTTTTACACCTGTGGAGTTGTCCTGTAGATTCTACTACTTATCTAGTCTCATGTGCAGACCCACAGTAGGGTTCAGAGTACTTTGGGAGCAAGGAAGACTTCTCTTCTCCTCGTTGTCATCAGGGCTACTCTGAGCGGAGGGAGGTCAGGAAGCAGGGAGTGGCCATGATTCCATAGTGGGCAGATGGCGTTGACTGAGTTCACTGTGAGTACCTCCTCCTCCAGCAAGCAAACTACCACTTGTGTTTGGAGGTGTGTGAATGGGGACTTTCCACAGTCTAAGTGGTATCTGGAATTCTAGTGAGAAAGAATTCTACCAGTCTGTACTTCAGTGTGGAAAGAGTTATCCAGAAGTAAGTGCAAAGGATCTGACGTTGAGGAGAAATGGAGGAAAATGGTGCTGTTTTGGTTTTTCTCATTGATATGATCAGGGGCAGCTCTCAGCCCAGAACAAGGCCTGCCTTTACCTTGGATCTACATTCTTACTTCCAGGTACCCTCCTTCAACTTTGACAGAGTGAACAATTTCTCCATACTTACTCAAATGTTTCATGAACCTATTTTTACCTGTCATCAGGTAACTATTTTAGGCTTAAAACCTTGGTATACAAGGGATGAAGACTGAAAGAAAGAGTTAACATAAATATGATTAGATCCTTTTGTCTTCATTTTCATTTTCATTTTCTTTTCTTTTTTTTTTTTTTTTTAAGATTTGATTTATTTGCCAGAGAGAGAAAGAGAGAACACAAGCAGGGCGAGTGACAGGCAGAGGGAGAAGCAGACTCCCTATTGAGCAAGGAGCCTCAAATAGGACTCAATCCCGGAACCCTGAGATCATGACCTGAGCCGAAGGCACACGCTTAACCAACCGAGCCACACAGGCGTCCCTTGTCTTCATTTTGTACTGCTGCTGCATAGCAAATCAGCACCAAGTTAGCAGGATAAGCACAACTTTATTATCTCACAGTTTCTAGGGGTAAGATGTCCAGGTAAAAGTCGACTTTGGTCTCTGCTTTAGAGTATTACCTAGTGGCATCTAGGGTGTCACGTGAGCTGTGTGGTCAGCTGGAGGCTAAACTAGAAATAAATCTGAGCTCTTTCACATTGTGCGCAGTGGTGCTCAGAAGCTGATGTGGTTTTGTTGTTCTGGTGGTTGTTGTCGGCTGTTGGCTAAAGGCTAGGCTGCAGTTCCACGACATGAGAACCAACCCATACGGGCCCTCTCCACAGGCACTTGACAGCATCACAGGCTTTTTCCTCAGGGTCCCCCACATAGCAAGAGCATTTCTGTTAACAAAATGGAGTGTTATATAATATCGAGAGTTAGGGGAGTCCCATATCCCCTTTAGGGCCTAAGGGCAAATAAAAATTTAAAATAAGAAAAAAGTACAAATATTGAATCATGTACATCTGAAACTAATAAAATACGATATGTCAATTACACCCCAGTAAAAAAAGAAAAGAAAAGAAAAAATTCAGTTCTTCCTCGTGCAGATCAAGAAATGAGACTCCTTGTAGAGCATTTATTTTAACAAACTTGTAAATACTTTCTCTGCCCCTCTGAGATCTTTGTTACTCTTAAGAGCTGATTATGCTTCTTGCCAGTTTGCATCCTAGGAATTTTTTCTGAAGTAACTAGGAGTCAGGCCCTTGAAATGTGAACATTAAGTAAAATAGCACCCCTGTCTCCCAGTCTCCATGAAAGTTTCACTTCAGCACCTGTCTCCAAGTTGTAAAAAACCATCTCTTGTCACAAAGAAATGAGAAGTTGTTTTTCTCTTCTCCATTTATTTGAATAAAGACAATGAACTAACAAAGATGCTCTCCCCCGCCCCAAATTACCAGGCAATTTTTGGATGAACGATGTGTAGTAAATGGTGTTGTCAAGTCCTCTTACTTGAGGAATAGTTAACTATTAGCTTAAGATCATGGATGTAATGGTTTGTATCTATTTGGCTACCATAAAAGCTTTCTGTCTTATTCCTCTTTGGTAATGTGATGGGTGTCACATTCTGGTTCAGTTATTATTAAAAAATAAAACTGTTTTCTCTCTTTTCTATGTTTTGTGGAGAAGCATTTCTGAGTTGGCAGGAGATTCTGTTTCCAGTTAACACCCCAGCAAATTTGGCAATGAGAATAACACTTCTGGAAGTTCCTGAATCGCGTGAGTAAGAGGTTCTGTGGACACACAATAGTCAGGTAAGAGACTTTAACTTATAAAGTCTCCCTTCTGACTCTCCGCTCTTTCGGAATACTTGTCAGAAAAACCAACCTCTCTGAATTCGAGATTTTTCTCTTAATTAAGCATGAGACTATGAGCTCTAAAATCCCATTAGGATCACCATTGGCTTTGATTATAGAAAAATATGGGAAGCTGGAATTATTACCTACAGTTCTTTGTCTTTAATATGTCCTCTCTGTGTCACATTAGAAATGATATACCTCGAAGAATCTTGTCTTGCAGTGGCCTGAGGACACTTCTTTTAATTTGTATAAATCAATGTATTTGCAGGGGTTCTCAAAAGGGCCTCATCTCAACCAAATGAGTTACTCTTATGGGATTCATATCATTCATATAGGAAAGTTAAATATGACTTGAATAGCCAGAAGGAAAAACCGGGGGGGGGGGGGAAGAAGAGGAAGTAAAGGAATTAAAGGCCCTTTTCTCAGATATACCCGCTCTCTGCTTCCCTGCTTCTCTTTATTTTTCCCCACATTAAATCAAGTCCTGGAAGGAAGGAGGCAGTGATCTTCTAGTTGTATTGTTGCCTTCCTTTGTGGATCTCCCTGCACAGAGGAACGAAGGCATAACTTTGTTAACTGCTAATGAATTACCTGCCCTGTTTGAGGACACAGGTTTGGGCAAGTCATGCTCTAGCCTGGGTCCCCTTTATATCTTAGCCAAGATTCGACCTACAAGATTCCCATGTCATCCACACACCCAGTAGCTAGGAAAGAAGTATGATAAACATAATTACAAAATAACAGAATTTGAATAAAAGGTGATGCACTCACATAAAGGCAACAGGATAAAGAGTAGTTGAACTAGTCACTTGGGACAAAGCAAACAAAAAAAGGTGTTAAGCTGCTAAATGTCAGTATGGGTAAGTTAACCGAAAGACCCTAGAACTTATATTTTTCTGACTTCAATATGAGGAAAACCAGCCCTTCCTACTGGGACCACCAGCAATTTTTTTTTTTCAGGTGGGGCAGCCTCTTTACTGATCAGACATATAGTGGCTGCGAGCAGTGGGGGGAGCTGGGCTACAAGCTGAGGTAATAGCCTTCCCTCACCCCAGGCCCCCTGTGGACCACACGGCCCCCCCAAGCAGGTGGACCTGGTCTGAGAGGCAGGGCCTGGAGCAATCTGTTTCTTAGGAGGACAGACCAAGTGTCACCCCATTCACTTTGACTCAACCATCCCCCATTCCCCTCTCCTTTAAAATCCTCAGTTTGATTCCCAGAGTCCAGAGTCTCTCCTGGTTCGTCTCCCCCTCTGATTCTGTCCCCCTTCATTTTTCCCTTCCTTCTACTAATGTCCTCCATGCTGTTCCTTATGTTCCACAAATAAGTGAAACCATATGGTAATTATCTTTCTGTTTGACTTACTTCACCTAATATAATCTCCTCCAGCTCCAACCATGTTGATGCTGACAGGCATCTCTTAATAAGATTTTGAAACTAGTAATGGCCATGGGTGTCTGTGTCTCACATGTGAGAAAATTATTTGGAGAGATGGAGCAGTTACTGAAGGGCCTAAGCCATCGTACAGATGTTACTCACATGACTAAGGGAAACTCAGGAGAAACACAACTCTTAGTTAAAAATTTAGATTACCAGGCTCTAGAGTTGGGTAATATTTTATAAGGAATTATACAGTAGCACTCAGATAACTTAGGCAATAAAGCATCACAACAATTTGTAAAATTAGTATATGATAGAGAAGTTTTGCATGTTGATAATCAAGAATTTGCTTTAACCGTCCACTATTAGTGTGATATACTTAAAGGTTTTTCCTCCAAGGCAAATAATGTACTGAATTTATCCTCCTTTATTTTTGTAATTGCTTTGCCTTATAATTTACTATGGACTTACTGGCTATGTAGATGGCTGCAGTTTGCCCAGAGAAAGATAGCAGTGGCAATGTAGAGAATTCGTAAAACCGTACTGTTACTATTTTGTAGTAACAAAGGTAGGGTATCATAAGGATAAATGAGTTAAAAATAAAAAAAGTTTTATTCTTCTGGTGCCACTAAATGGTGGGGTGGGGGGAGTCTCATCACCCTCACCTTTTTAAATAGCATTTACTTTAAAAAGATGTAAATAGAAAACCTTTCTCTTGGAAAAGCTGAAGAAACTTCTCAACAATTTTACATCCCAGGAATGTTTTCGTTTGGATAAAGCTATCACAGAGGACCACCCCAGTGAGCATGCGCAGTTAGGAAGAAATAGGTGTGACAGATGGACACATGACATCCTCTTCCTTGTGGACTAGTTATCTTTCCTCTTGAGAAAATGTACAGAATGTATTGTATCAGCTTGGTGACATAGAAGAGGAAGGTTTCTTTTTGACTTTGCTTTTTCTTCAGTTGCTTGCCTGGAATGTACGTTGTAGTCCAGTTTAGTGCTTACTGAGCAATAAAACTTTGTTCTTTCCTCCGTGATCATGGTGAATACTGTCCGAGCCCCATGATCCGGGACAGTAGTGAATGTCAGGAAGTCCATCTCCTTCGAATTCCAGGAAACAGCTCACCTCAAAGGTCCATTCTCCGTATGAGTTAGGTAAGACACGTAGCTGCTCATTTGTTTACCTATGACAGGGCCAAACACAGAGTCTCAAAAATCCCATTCTTGGCCTCATAAAATGCTTAACCCAGCTGCTTGGTAGCCCAACTTTGGTTAAGCTTCTTTTCCTCCTCCAGGCCCGCCCTCAGCTGAGCCAACACACAACCCCTCTTGAGAACAGACTGGCCTCAGGGCGAAACGTTCTCTGATCTTCTGTCCAATCACACCATCCTTTATCCTGCTTCTACACATACACAGCTTTGTGTATCCTCTCTCCAAATGGAAAACTCCTTTTGCCTCATGGAGGCTTGACATCCATGCAGATGGTAGGGGCATAGATTCTCCCTAATGCAATAGTTCCCTTTCTATCTTTGCAGGTATCCCTTATGAAGGAAGATCTCTCCTTACTAAGTTCGATTTGTTTTTTATTGTACATATATTTTGTGGAGACGAATTTTTGAGTCAGCATGATAGTCTGCTTCTCATTATTTCCCCAACACATATAATGTAATCATGCAGCTGACATCTCATCACCTTCTCTGGAATGTATTGGTTAGAAGCAAGTCACAGGCCCTACCTAAACTTAAGGATAAGAGTACACAAAAGCGCCATCACCAGGAGATGGGGATCATAGGAACCCCATGAGATTCTGTCTGCCACTGTCCACCTTCTGGGCCATAGTATCTCATGTTCCTACTTTATGTAAAATTCATTCACCTTCTCCCCAAATCCCAAAATATCTTATCCTACTACAACATCAGCTCAAAATCCAAGTCCCATCATCTAAATCTCTAAGTCTAGCTGCAGATGATGAGGCTCTTGGGAGGAAGTTTGTTAAACATACCACTGGGGCAGAATGAGTCTCTATTTGTGGACCTGTGAAGCAAGAAGATAGTTCATCTGTCCTAACACATCCAATGTATAATGGCAGGAGAGGAGTAGGATCATGTCTATAGACACTGTTGTTTAGAAACAGGCACATGAGAAGTATGAAAGTCAGTGGACAGTTGCACTTCTGAAATACCACTGAGCAACTATTGTCAGTTCCTGGAGTAGGATTCAAAGCCCAAGATTAATTCCCCAGGCTCTCACCTCCATCTTGGGGTTCTTGTATCCATTCTCTGAGTCATCCTCATTTTTTATTTTTTTAACTAATCTCTACATCCAACATGGATCATGACCCCAAGATCAAGAGG
The DNA here is from genome assembly GCF_002288905.1 of Enhydra lutris kenyoni. Taxonomy (NCBI): domain Eukaryota; kingdom Metazoa; phylum Chordata; class Mammalia; order Carnivora; family Mustelidae; genus Enhydra; species Enhydra lutris. The sequence continues at coordinate 7,741,453 of NW_019154107.1, read as the reverse complement.
CACAAACTCTACCAACTGAACCAGCCAGGTGCCCCTCACCTTTCCTTTCTTTCTTTTATGGAAGATAGCATATATTTGAAGTTAAGAATGTAAAACGAGTAGTTCGCAAACCGTCATCAAATGCACGGACACAGGTACTTGTAACACCTACCTTGCCTCTCCCACTGGAAACTTCCTAGGTTATCCAGGATTCACGAGTAACTATGAAGAGCCATCCTGCAGCCTATGCTTTAGTCTCTCCATCTGAGCGTCTCCCACATACCTCACCCTTACCTTACCTCACCTTAACTCACCCACCACATGGCTAAGCTTAAAACTTTCTTTCCACTGAAAAACTGGTTTCCCAAATGTCCAAATGGGCACTTACCTGCTCTCAGCTGGACTTGCAAATCTTCCATCCTTCTTATAGTACCCTGATAGCTCGTAGCTTCCAGCTGCTCCTAGACAAAAAATCCATAGCATCCACAAGAATGTCTTCCATGAGAGCACATGTTCAGCTAATGTTCAGAGAATGAATAAGTGAACCAATGAACGTGTTATCTAATTTAAGTTTTATTTTCTCCTGCATTCTTAGATAAGTTTAGCAAATTCACATATGTATCTTAATTTTAGAGAGTGACTGAAAGTATTAGGAAAGCAATGAGTCAACTGTCTTCGAAACACCTACTCAGTGCAGTGATACCCTGTTCCATATCACAAAATAAGAGGGAAGTGTTGCCAAATTTCTTTTGAAACTACATATCTCCTACTCTTAAATGCAACACACAGAAATAAGAGTGCTCTGGTCCAAGAAGGTGATGTAGGAAGACACTGAAGTCCCCTCCTCCATGGAGATACCAAATCTACACCTATTTATAGAACAATTCCTTCAGATGCAGAACTAAGTGCTGACTGAACACCTTCTGCGGAACAGAAGACAGGCCATGAAGAGAATGGCAAGAGATGAAGAGAAGGTACTCTATTGTTTGTGTGTGGGAAGGGAAGGGATTGTGTGTATGTCTGTGGTAAAGGGAAGGGACAACATGAAAGTATAGCATAATGTAGAATCTGGATGTGGAGAAGGGAAGGGATAGTATCATGTTTGCATAGAGAAGGGAAGGGAAGGGAAAACATAATGTTTCTGTGATGGGGAGGGGAGAAGGGAAGAAAAGGGACAGTGGCGTGTGAATGAGCAGAAAAAGAAGGGAAGGGCTAGTGAAGTATCTTGTGTGTATGTGTGTGGTTAGAAGAATGGAGGGAAGTGAATAAATAGTGTAGTGTGTGTGTTTGGAAAAGGGATAGTGTAGAATGTTTGCACAGAGAAAGAGGGGAGGAATGGAATTGCGTGTGTTTGTGCAGATGAGGAAATGAAAGAAAAGGGAGAATATAGTGTGTGGGGGGTAACGGAAAGTGCAGGGATAGGACAGTGTGTGTCTATTTGGAAAAGAGATTAAATAGTATAGAGTATGTGTATTGGGAAGAGAAGTGATAGGGTGGTGTATGTTTGTAGAACAGGAAAGCAAAGTAGGGAAGTGAACAGAGTAGTGTAAAGGGATAGTGTGGTATGTTTGCACAGGGAAGGAATAGTGTATTCTGTGTGTGGTTGAGGAAAGGGAAGAAAAAGGAGAATATAGTGTATGTGTAGAGAAGGAAAGGGTAAGGATAGGGTAGTGTGTGTATATAGGGGAAAGGGAGGAAATAGTGTAGAATTTCTGTATACAGAAGAAAATACACAGGGTTGTAGGTGTTTTTAAAACAAGAAAGCAAAGGAGGGAAATGAATAGAGTAGTGTGTGTTCACAGAAGGGATAGTGTAAAATGTTTGCACAAAGAAGGAAGTGGAAGGAATAGTGTATTGTGTGTTTTTGTGGTTGATGAAAGGGAAGCAAAGGGAGAATATAGTGTCTGTGTGGAGAAGGAAATGGTATGGATAGGATAGTATGTGTATATTTGGAGAAGGGAGGAAATACTATAGAATTTGTGTTTAGGGAAGAGAACGGATCGGGTGGTGTGTGTCTGTAGAACAGGGAAGCATAGGAGGGAGTAAGTGTACTGTGTGTGTTTGGAGAAGTGATAGTGTAGAATGTACAGGGAAGAAAAGGGAAGGGATAGTGTATTGTATGTGTTGGCATGGTTGAGGAGAGGGAAGAACAGAGAGAAAATATTGTGTGTGGAGACAGAAAGGGTAGGGACAGTGTCGTGTGTTTATATGCAGAGAGGGAAGACATAGTGTAGAATTTGTGTATAGGGAGGAGAATGGCTAGGCTGGTGTGTGTTTGCAGAACAGGGAGCAAAGGAGTCATGTTAAGAGAGTTGTGTGTGTGTTTGCAGATGCAATAGTGTGGCATGTTTGCAGAGAGAAGGAAGGAAGGGGGAAAGGAATAGTGTAGTGTGTGTTTCGGGTTTGGTTGAGGAAAGTGTAGAAAATGGAGAATATGAGGTATTTGGAGAAGGAAAATGTAGGCATAGGTAGTGTGTGTACATATGGAAAAGGGAGGAAATAGTCTAGAATTTGTGTATAGGAAAGAGAATCGATCAGGTGCTGTGTGTTTGTGGATCAGGGAAACCAAGCAGGGTCATGAATAGTGTAGTAGAGTGTTTGTGAGGATGAAGGAAGGGAAAAAAAGGGAGAAGACAGTGCAAGTGTGTGGAAAAGGAAAGGGAAAGGAGAGTGTGGTGTGTGCATATTTGGAGAAGGAAGAAAAGTGGGTAGAATTTGTGTATAAGGAAGAGAATTGGCAGGGTGGTGTGTTTCTATGGGAGGGAAGCAAAGGAGGGACGTGAACAGTGTAGTTGTGTGGTTGAGGAAAGGGAAGAAAAAGGAGAGTATAGTGTGTGCAGAGAAGGAAAAAGTAGGGATAGGCTAGCAACTACACTTGGAGAATGGAGGAAATACTGTAGAATTCGTATATAGGGAAGAGAATGGATAGGATCGTGTGTATTTGTAGAACAGGGAAGAAAACGAGGGACTTGAAAAGAGTAGTGTGTGTTGGAGAAGGGATAGTGTAGAATGTTTACACAGAGAAGGAACAGGAAGGAAAAGTGTATTCTGTGTGTTTATGTGGTTGCAGAAAGGGAAGAAAAGGTAGATAGTGTCTGTGTGCAGAAGGAAAGGGTAGAGATACGGTAGTGTGTGTACAATTGGAGAATGGAGGAAATAGTGTAGAATTGTTTATAGGAAAGAGAATGGATAGGGTGGCGTGTGTCTAGAACAGGGAAGCAAAGGAAGGGATATGAATCGAGTACTCTGTGATTTGCAGAAACGACAGTGTGGTTGAGGAAAGGGAAGGGTAGTGTGTGCACTAGTGTACTAGTGTAAAAGGATAGGTTAGTGCGTGTATATTTGGAAAACGGAGGAAATAGTATAGAATATATTTGTAAGGCAGAAAATGGATAGTGTTTGTAGAACCATGTTTGTAGAACAGGGAAGCAGTGTTGGGACATTAAAAGAGTAGTGTGTGTGCTAGTGCCTCTAAGGAAAGCGATGAAAGGGGAGAATATATTCTGTGTTGTAGAAGGAAAAGGTCATGTTAGGGTATTGTGTGTCTATTGGGAGAAGGGAGGAAATCGTGTAGATTTTGTGTATATGGAAGAGAAAGGATGGGCTGGTGTGCATATGTGGAATAGGGAACCAAAGGAGGGATGTGAATAGTGAAATTACCTATTTTTGTGGATAGGGACAAAGGGTAGAAAAGGAGGAAAGTAATGTGTTTGAGGAAGAAAAACGTAGACCTAGGCTAGTGTGTGTACATTTGGAGAAGGTAGGATATAGTCTAAAATATGTATATACAAAAGAGAATAGATCGGGTGGTGTGTGTTTATAGATCATGGAAGCCAAGCAGGATCGTGAATACTGTAGTAGAGTGTTTGTGAGGATGAGGAAAGGGAAAAAAGGGAGAAGACAGTGCCAAGTGTGTGGCAAAGGAAAGGGAAAGGAGAGTGTCCTGTGTGCATATTTGGGGAGGGGAGAAAATAGGATAGAATTTGTGTATAGGGAAGAAAATTGGCAGGGTGTTGTGTTTCTATGGGAGGGAAGCAAAGGAGGGACGTGAACAGTGTAGTTGTGTGGTTCAGGAAAGGGAAGAAAAAGGAGAGTACGTTGTTTTTGGAGAAGGAAAATGGAGGCATAGGTAGTGTGGGTACATTTGGAGAAGGGAAGACATAGACTAGAAATTTTGTCAAGGGAAGAAATGGATTGGGTGGTGTGTGCTTGTATATCAGAGTACCAAGCAGGGTCATGAATAGTGTAGTACAGTGTTTGTGAGGATGAGGAAAGGGAAGAAAAGGGAGAAGACAGTGCAAGGGTGTGGCAAAGGAATGTGAAAGGATAGTGTCGTGTGTGCATACACGGAGAAGGAAGAAAATGGGGTAGAATTTGTGTATAGGGAACAGAATTGACAGGTTGTGTGTTTCCAAGAGAAGGAATCAAATGAGGGACGTGAATGTGTAGTTGTGTGTTTGTGTGGTAGAGGAAGGGGAAGAAAAAGGAGAGTATAGTGTTTTTGGAGAAGGAAATTGGAGGCATAGGTAGTGTGTTTGCATATGGAAAAGGGAGGAAATAGTCTCAAATTTGTGTATAGGGAAGAGAATAGATTTGGTGGTGTGTGTTTGTACATCAGAGAAGCCAAGCAGGGTTGTGAACTGTGTAGTAGAGTGTTTGTGAGGATAAGAAAAGGGAAGACAAGGGAGAAGACAGTGCGTTTGTGTGGCAAAGGGAAGGGAAAGGATAGCGTGCTGTGTGCATATTTGGAGAAGGAAGAAAATGGCACAGAATTTTTGTATAGGGAACTGAATTGACGGGTTGTGTGTTTCTATGAGAGTGAAGGTAATGAGGGACGTGAATAGTATAGTTCCGTTTGTGTCGTTGTCGAAGGGGAAGAAAAAGAAGTGTATAGTGTTTTTGGAAAAGGTGATGGGAGGTATATGTAGTGTGGATAAATTTGGAAAAGAGAGGAAATAGGCTAGAATTTGTGTCTAGGGAAGAGAATGGATCGGCTGGTGTGTGCCTGTAGATCAGAAAAGCCAAAGAGCGTCATCAACAGTGTAGTAGAATGTTTGTGAGGATGAGGAAAGGGACAAAAAGGAGAAGAAAGTGCAAGTGTGTAGAATATGAAAAGGAAAGGAGAGGGTTGTCTGTGCATATTTGCAGAAAGGAGAAAATAGGGTAGAATTTGCATATAGGGAAGGGAATTGGCAGAGTGGTGTGTTTGTACAATAGGGAAGCCAAGGAGGGTTGTGAATAGTATCGTAGAGTATACGAATAGGAAAGGGAAGGAAAGGGAGAATACAGTGCAAGTGTGTGGCAAAGGAAAGTGAAGGGATTGTGCCAAGTGTGCATTTTGGAGAAGGAAGAAAATAGGGTACAATTTGGGTATAGGGAAGAGAATTGACAGGGTGGTGTGTTTCTATGACAGGAAGCAAGGAGGGACGGGAATTGGGTAGTTCTGTGTTTACTTGGTTCAGGAAGAGGAAGAAAAAGGAGAGTACAATGGTTTTGGAGAAGGAAATTGGAGGTATAGGTTGGGTGTGCATTTGGAAGAGGGAGGAAATAGTCCAGAATTTGTGTATAGGAAAGAGATCGATCGCAAGATGTGTGTTTTTAGATCCCGAAAGCCATCTAGGGTCACGAATAGTGTAGTGGAGTATTTGTGACAAAGAGGAAAGGGAAGAAAAGGGAAAAGACCATGCAAATGTGTGGCAAAGGAATGGGAAAGGATAGTGTCGGGTGTGCATATTTGGAAAAGGGAGAAAATAGGGTGGAATTTGTGTATAGGGGAGAGAATGTACGGGGTGCTGTGTTTCTATGATAGGGAGACAAAGGAAGGATGCAAATAGTGTAGAGGTATGCTTGTGTGGTTGAGGAAGGGGAAGAAAAAGGAGAGTACAGTGTTTTTGGAAAAGGAATTTGCAGGCATAGATTGTGCATTTGGCAAAGGAAGGAAATAGTCTAGTTGTGTATAGGAAAGAGAATCGATTGCATGGTGTGCATTTTTAGATCCTGAAAACCAGGTCGGGTCATGAATGCTGTCGTAGAGTGTTTGTGAGGATGAGGAAAGGGAAGAAAAGGGAGAGGACAGTGCACTTGTGTGGCAGGGAAT
>NW_019154107.1:7726544-7735277 GCF_002288905.1 Enhydra lutris kenyoni | reverse complement strand
AAAAGGGAGAGGACAGTGCACTTGTGTGGCAGGGAATGGGAAAGAGAATGTCCTGTGTGCATATTCGGAGAAGGAAGAAAAAGGGGTAGAATTTGTGTATGGGAACAGAATTGACACGTTTTGTGTTTCCAAGAGAGGGAATCAAATGAGGGATGTGAATTGTGTAGTTGTGCCTTTGTGTGGTTGAGGAAGGGGAAGAAAAAGGAGAGTACAGAGTTTTTTTGGAGAAGGACAGTGGAGGCATAGGTACTGTGTGTCCAATTGGAAAAGGGAGGAACTAGTCTAGAATTTTAGGGAAGAGAATGGATCGGGTGGTGTGTGTTTGTCGATAAGAGAAGCCAAGCAGGGTCGTGTACAGTGTAGTAGACTGTTTGTGAGGATGAGGAAAGGGAAGAAAAGGGAGAAGACAGTACAAGTGTTTGGCAAAGGAATGGGATAGGAGAGTGTCATGTGTGCATACTCGGGGAAGGAAGAAAATGGGGTAGAATTTGTGTAAAGGGAACAGAATTGACAGGTTGTGTGTTTCCAAGTGAGGGAATCAAATGAGGGACGTGAATTGTGTAGTGGTGTGTTTGTGTTGTAGAGGAAGCGGAAGAAATAGGAGAGTATAGTGTTTTTGGAGAAGGAAACTGGAGGCATTGGTAGTGTGTCTGCATATGGAAAAGGGAGGAAATAGTCTCGAATTTGTGTATAGGGAAGAGAATAGATCGGGTGGTGTGTGTTTGTAGATCAGAGAAGCCAAGCAGGTTCGTGAATCATGTAGTAGAGTGCTTGTGAGGATGAGAAAAGGGAAGAAAAGGGAGAAGACAGTGCATTTGTGTGACAAAGGAAAGGGAAAGAATAGTGTCCTGTGTGCATATTTGGAGAAGGAAGAAAATGGCATAGAATTTTTGTGTAGGGAAGTGAATTAACGGGTTGTGTGTTTCTATGAGAGAGAAGGTAATGAGGTACATGAATAGTGTAGTTCTCTTTGTGTGGTTGATGAAGCGAAAGAAAAAGAAGTGTATAGTGTTTTTGGAAAAGGAGATGGGAGGTATATGTAGTGTGGATACGTTTGGAAAAGAGAGGAAATAGGCTAGAATTTGTGTCTAGGGAAGAGAATGGATCGGCTGGTGTGTGCCTGTCGATCAGAGAAGCCAAAGAGGGTCATCAATAGTGTAGTAGAGTGTTTGTGAGGACGAGGAAAGGGACGAAAAGGGAGAAGAAAGTGCAAGTGTGTAAAATATGAAAAGGAAAGGATAGAGTCATCTTTGCATATTTGCAGAAAGGAGAAATTAGGGTAGAATTTGCATATAGGGAAGGGAATTGGCAGGGTGCTGTGTTTGTACAACAGGGAAGCCAAGGAGGGTCGTGAATAGTGTCGTAGAGTGTTTGTATGAATAGGAAAGGGAAGGAATGGGAGAATACAGTGCACGTGTGTGGCAAAGGAATGGGAAAGGAGAGTGTCGTGTGTGCATACTCGGAGAAGGAAGAAAATGGGGTAGAATTTGTGTATAGGGAACAGAATTGACAGGTTTTGTGTTTCCAAGAGAGGGAATCAAATGAGGGACGTGAATTGTGTAGTGGTGTGTTTGTGTTGTAGAGGAAGGGGAAGAAAAAGGAGAGTATAGTGTTATTGGAGAAGGAAACTGGAGGCATAGGTAGTGTGTGTGCATATGGAAAAGGGAGGAAATAGTCTCGAATTTGTGTATAGGGAAGAGAATAGATCAGGTGGTATGTGTTTGTAGATCAGAGAAGCCAAGCAGGGTCGAGAATCGTGTAGTAGAGTGTTTGTGAGGATGAGAAAAGGGAAGAAAGGGGAGAAGACAGTGCGTTTGTGTGGCAAAGGAAAAGGAAAGGAAAGCGTCCTGTGTGCATATTTGGATAAGGAAGAAAATGGCACAGAATTTTTGTATAGGGAACTGAATTGACGGGTTGTGTGTTTCTACGAGAGAGAAGGTAATGAGGGACATGAATAGTGTAGTTCCGTTTGTGTGGTGACGAAGCGGAAGAAAAAGAAGTGTATAGTGTTTTTGGAAAAGGTGATGGGAGGTATACGTAGTGTGGATACATTTGGAAAAGGGAGGAAATAGGCTAGAATAGTCTAGGGAAGAGAATGGAACGGCTGGTGTGTGCCTGTCGATCAGAGAAGCCAAAGAGGGTCATCATAGTGTAGTAGAGTGTTTGCGAGGACGAGGAAAGGGACGAAAAGTAAGAAGAACGTGCAAGTGTGTAGAATATGAAAAGGAAGGGATAGGGTCGTCTGTGCATATTTGCAGAAAGGAGAAAATAGGGTAGAATTTGCATATAGCAAAGAGAATTGGCAGGGTGGTGTGTTTGTACGAAAAGGAAAGGGAAGGAAAGGGAGAATACAGTGCAAGTGTGTGGCAAAGGAAAGCGAAGGGATTGTTCCGAGTGTGCATATTGGAGAAGGAAGAAAATAGGGTACAATTTGGGTATAGGGAAGAGAATTGACAGGGTGGTGAGTTTCTATGACGGGAAGCAAGGAGGGATGGGAATCAGGTAGTTCTGTGTTTATTTGGTTCAGGAAGAGGAAGAAAAAGGAGAGTAAAATGGTTTTGCAGAAGGAAAGGTTGTGTGTGCATTTGGAAGAGGGAAGAAATAGTCCAGAATTTGTGTATAGGAAAGAGAATCAATCACAAGGTGTGTGCTTGTAGATCCCGAAAGCCATCCAGGGTCATGAATAGTGTAGTGGAGTATTTGTGATGAGGAAAGGGAAGCAAAGGGAGAAGACAGTGCAAGAGTGTGGCAAAGGAATGGGAAAGGATAGTGTCGGGTGTGCATATTTGGAGAAGGGAGAAAATAGGGTGGAATTTGTGTATAGGGGAGAGAATGTACAGGGTGTGGTGTTTCTGTGAGAGGGAGCCAAAGGAAGGATGTGAATAGTGTAGTTGTGTGCCTGTGTGGTTGAGGAAGGGGAAGAAAAAGGAGAGTATAGTGTTTTCGGAGAAGGAAAATGGAGGCATAGGTAGTGTGTGTCCATTTGGAAAAGGGAGGAAATAGTCTAGAATTTGTCTATAGAGAAGAGAATGGATCGGGTGGTGTGTACTTGTAGGTCAGAGAAGCCAAAGAGTGTCATGAATAGTATAGTAGTGTGTGAGAATGAGTAAAGGGAAGAAAAGGGTGAATTCAGTGCAAATGTGTGGAAAAGGAAAATGAAAGGATAGTGTCTTGTGTGCATATTTGGAGAAAGGAGAAAATTGGGTAAATTTGTGTTTAGGGAAGAGAATCCCAGGGTGGTGTGTTTCTATGAGAGGGAAGCAAGGGAGGGAAGTCAATAGTGTAGTTGTGTGTTTGTGTGGTTGAGGAAGGCGAAGAGAAGGAGAGTATAGTGTTTTTGGAGAAGAAAATTGTAGGCAGAGGTATTGTGTGTACATTGGAAAAGGGAGTAAATAGTCTAGAATTTGTTTGTAGATAAGAGAATGGATCGGGTGGTGTGTGTTTGTATACCAGGGAAGCCAATCAGGGTCCTGAATAGTGTAGTAGAGTATTTGTGAGGATGAAGACAGGGAAGAAAAGGGAGAATATGGTGCAAGTGTGTGACCAAGGAAAGCAAAGGGACAGTGCCATTTGTGCATATTTGCAGAAGGGAGAAAATAGGGTAGAATTTGTGTACAGGGAAGAGAAATGACAGGGTGGTATGTTTTTATGAGACCGAAGCAATGGCTGGACATGAATTGTCCAGTTGTGTGTTTGTGTGGGTCAGGAAGGGGACAAAAAGGGAGAGTATACTGTGCTTCCAGAAGGAAAATATAGGCATAGGTATATGTGTCCATTTGGAATAGGGAGGAAATAGTCTTAAATTTGTGTATAGGGAAGCAAATGAATCGGGTTTTATGTGTCTTTACAATGGGGAAGCAAAGGAGGGAGTAAGTGCACTGTGTGTGTTTGGAGATGTGATAGTGTAGAATCTTTGTACAGTGCAGTGATAGTTTATTGTCAGTGTTTGTGTGGTTGAGGAGGGGCAAAAACAGAGATAATATATTGTGTGTGTGGAGACGGAAAGGGAAGGTCAGGGTCATCTGTTTATATTTGGAGAGGGATGACATAGTGTATAATTTGTGTATAGGGAAGAGAATGGCTAGGCTGGTGTGCGTTTGCAGAACAGGGAGCAAAGGAGTCACGTTAAGAGAGTTGTGTGTGTGTTTGCAGAAACAATAGTGTGGCAGGTTTGCACAGAGAAGGAAGGGGAATGAATAGTACGTGTTACGGTGTGGTTGAGGAAAGGGTAGAAAAAGGAGAGTATAGTGTTTTTGGAGAAGGATAATGGAGGCATAGGTAGTGTGTGTACATAGAAGGCAGGAAATAGTCTAGAATTTGTGTATAGGGAAGAACATTGAGCGGGTGGTGTGTCTTTGTAAAACACGGAAGCAAGGGATGGACGTGAATGGAGCAGTTTGTGTTCTTGTGTGGTTGAAGAATAGGAGAATATAGTGTGTTTGGAGAAGGAACAATTAGGGATAGGGTACCATGTGTGTATTTAGAAGGGAGGAAATTATGTGGAATTTGTGTGTAGGGAAGAGAATGGATAGGGTGGTGTCTGTGTGTAGAACAGGGAAGCAAAGGAGGGATGTGAATAGTCTAGTCTGTGTTTGGAGAAGCCATAGTGTAGAATGTGGAGAATCGTGTGTGTTGGACAGGGAGAGGGTAGCGATGGGGTAGTATGTATCTTCGTGTAGAAGGTAGGAAATAGTTTATAATCTGTGTATAGAGAAGAGAATTGATAGGGGTGAATGTTTGTAGAACAGGGAAGCAAAGGAGGGTAGTGTGTGCGCTACTATCTTTGAGGAAAGCAAAGAAAAGGGAGCATATTGTGTGTGTGTGTGGAGAAAGAAAGGTAATGTTAGGGTAGTGTGTGTCTATTTGGAGAAGGGAGGAAATAGTCTAGAATTTGTGTATAGGGAAGAGAATGGATGGGGTGTGTGTGTTTGTAGAAGGATCGTGTTCAATGTTTGCACAGAGAGGAAGTGGAAGGAATAATGTATGTGTTTGTGCAGTTGAGGAAAGGAAAGAAAATGAAGAATATAGTGTTCTGGGGAAGGAAAGTCTTGGATTAGGGTACTGTATGCATATTTGCAGAATAGAGGAAATACTGTAGAATTTGTGTATAGGGAAGAGAATGGATCGGTGGTGTGTGTGAAATAGGGAAGCAAATGATGGATGTGAATGGAGCAGTTTGTGTTCTTGTGTGAAGAAAGGAAAGACAAGGGAAAATATAGTGTCTGGAGAAGGAAAAAGTGGGGATAGGATACTGTTGCATATTTGGAAGGGAGGAAATTTTGTAGAATTTGTGGTTAGGGAAGAGAATGGATAGGGTGGTGTGTGTATGTAGAACAGGGAAGCAAAGGAGGGCAGTGAATGAAGTAGTGTGTATGTTTGGAGAGAGGATCCTGTAGAATGTTTGCACAGAGAAGGAAGGGGAAGGAGTAGTGTAGTGTGTGTAGAAAAGGACTGGTGTAGTGTGTGTATATGGGGACAGGAAACGGGAACACTGGGGAAAGGCAGTATAGCATTGTGTGTGTTTGGAGAATGGAAGGGAAATGAAGTAACAGTGTGGTGTGGAGAAAAAAATGAGAAGATGAGTTAGAGTACAGTGTGTGTGTAGGAAAAAAAGGAGGGTAAAGGAGGGGACAACGTAGAGAGTTGGAGATGGGATGGGACCAAGGGCGGTGTGGTGTGTGGAAGAGGGAAGGGACCAATGGCAAGGGATTGTGGTGTGTGTAAGAGAGAAGGATGGCAGAGTCAAAAAAGGAAGGGGGGTAAAGGACAGAACACGGTAGTGTGGTGGAAGAGGGAATGGAAGAGAAAATCAGAAAGTATGGTGTAATTGTGTTTTAGTGTGTAGGGAGAAGGAAAAGGAAGGAATTCTGTATGTGTAGAGATGGGAAGGAAAGGGAGAGTATAGTGTTGTGTGTGTACAGAAAAAAAAGGGAGGAGAACAAGAGGAAAAGCAATGTGTATAAGTGCAGTAAGGAAAGAAAGGGGAGCGTGTCCACTGGTAGATAAAGTGAGGGTGGGAAGGCTGCAGTAGTGAGTGTGTGTGTGGAGGAGAAGAGGATAAACAGGAAGAGGGGTGGTAAGGAAGAGTATAGTGTGGGTAAAAAATGGAAAGCACAAGCACAGGTGGAGACAGGGAAGGAAGAAGATGGAACTTTTTGCTGTAGTTGTATTTGCAGAGGATAGTAGGGATGAGCAGGAAAGGAAGGGGAAGATGGGCAGGGGGAGTGTAGTGTGGGTGTGGTTGAGAGAAGGGCAGAAATGCCTTGTGTGTGGTGGGGGGAAGGGAAGGGACAGCTCAGTGCGTGCAGGCCAGAGGGATGGGAATGGAAGGCATGGTGTGTGTGTGTGGCAGGGGGAGGGAGTGGGAGAAGGGAAGGAGAAAATGGGCAAAGAGTGTGCAGTGGTGTATGTGGGGGGGTGGGGAGGGACTCCCAAGACTGTGCTCTTCAACCACAAACTAAAAAAACTAAAGAAACCAGCCAACCCTTGCTACAAGTTCCTTTTACTCTCTCTCCCTCACTTCTGAAAGCCTCATCATATTGGTAAGGAAAGGAACTATGGACATTCTAAGTGACTTTTCTCAAACCTTCCTCCAGGACTTGACTCCTTCTGGTCTTGGCATGGGCTCTCGGGCCCCACAAGAACTCAGAGCATGGAGGATGTCCATCTGGCACCTGGTGGTCCTGGGGTACTTTTCCTGCACCAAATGTCTGGTCATGAGCTTCCTGGCCTCCCACAGATGAAGAGTTTCCTCCCAGCCTACAGCGCCATTATGTTTAGGAATTCTTAGATCTACTCCTCAGCAGAGCGGTAGCCCTTCCTGGTCACGCCCAGGAGAGTCATCTAGAGACCAGTCTCGGGCAGTCGCTGCCACCATTTAAGCTCCCGTCACTAGTGACACCCAGTTTGCTGACAAGGCCATAGAAATGCTCGGCAGAGTGCACGTCTTTGAACTTAAAGCAAAAGACTACCTGCCAAGTGTTCAGAGGCATTCTAGAAGGCCACAAGGAAGAGTTCTTTGTATTCTTTTCAGCATGTCTGCCTTCGTCATGACTGTTCATTTTATATTTGAGCAAGAGGGACTATACCAACAACGTTACCTTCTTGCTGGGAAGGTCTCGGCGTGATTATGCACACCGACATCTACCAGTCATGTGTGTCTGCAAGCACGCATCCATGCTCAAGGGTTGCTGAAAAGAAATACTGGCCTTACCAATGTGATTTACTGTGATATTTGCTAATTCGAAGCCATACACTAAATTCAAAAAATAATAAAGGCCTGTACTTACCTGTAAGGAGGTTTCGGATGTGCTGTCCTTCCATAACCCCATGGATACCAAGAGCAATGGTCTCTCAGGGTCCCACGATGAAGCAGTAGAAACTGCTGGTCCTAAGGCACACTGGGAAGATTCAGGGGCAGAGCTTTAAAATTTTCCCTCCACTGATGATGTCCTATACATTTACTGCAGGCCACAGGACCACCCCAAGCTTTAAGGCACACAGCTCACCTCCACTACGTACCAGTGAGAAATACTTACCAGTCACCTCTCTGATCAAAGACTTGGGTTGTGTTTTCTTTGGTATTAGCTAATGACGCTTTGATCACATGCATACCATCCCCCACTGCCCTAAAAAAGTTTTCTACATTTAACAACAAGAAACAATCTACATAGAAAATGAGCATATGGCTTTTGAACACACGGTTCGCCAGAGAGGATATATGGATAGTAAATAAGGAGATGACAAACTATTCACACCGCTGTCCATTACTATAATGTAAATTTAAGCCACAACAACATACTGCCACATACCTACTAGAACAGGTAAAGCAGAAATTACTGAAAATAGCAAGTGCTGCTGTGGGTACAGAACAAGTAGATCTGATTCTCAGTGATGGTGACAGTGTAACATGGTCCAGGATCGCTGGAAATCAACTTACCCGTTTCTTACAAGTTAAACATATACTTACCAGATGACAGAGCAAGCCCCTTCTGAAAACTTACCCTAGTGAAATGATGTTCACACAAAACAGCATACACAAATGTACCTAACAACTGTATTTGTGATCGCCCCAAACCAGAGATAACTCCGGCCTCCTTCAGTGGATAAAAGGATAAACTGGGAATGCTGGGAATACTATTCAGCAGTCAAAAGGGACATACTATTTGTCCTTACAACTTGGGAGGATCCCAAGTGCATTAGGCCAACTGAAAAAGCCCATTTCATAAAATTATGTAATTTTAAATTCTATTTATATAACATTTTCAGAAAAGAAAAATTATACTAATAGAGAATAGACCAATGGTTGCCAAGGATTACATCTGCTGTGATTATCAAGAAGGAATGTTAAAAATAGAACTACCCTATGATCCAGTAATCACACTACTGGGTATTTACCAAAAATATACAAATATAATAATGCAAATACGATATATGCACCCTGATGCATTATTTACGATAACCTCACTATGGAAGCAGCCCAAGTGTCCATCAATTGTTGAATGAATAAAGAAGACATGGTGCATGCATGTATGTATATTCATGTGTGTGTGTGTGTATGCATGCATATACTTACATACCCACAATGCAACATTATTCATCCATAAGAAAGGAATGAAATCTTGCTATTTGTAATGATGTGGATGGAGCTAGAGTATAATGCTAAATGAAATAAATCAGGGGAAGACAAATACCTTATGATGTCACTCATGTGGAATTAGAAACAACAAATGA
>NW_019154107.1:7724776-7726444 GCF_002288905.1 Enhydra lutris kenyoni | reverse complement strand
GGGAGGAAAGAACCAAGGAACAGACTTTGAAGGATAGAGAAGAAACTGATGGTTCCAGAGGGGAGCCGAGTGGGGGGATGGCTGAAATAGGGGTGCGGATTAAAGAGTGCACTTAACATGAAAAAAAATACTAAACGCCAAAAGAGAAGGAACATAGGGAGTTTCTCTGGGGCTTGGGGAAATTTCTGTGTCTGAATTCTGGTAGAATTCATACAGATTTATACATGAGACAAAAATGTCTTTAGCTATATACCAAAGAAAACAAAACATAACAAAAAGCACTGATTGCCTGTCTACTTGAAGTCTGGTGAAATCCAGATTTGATTGCAGTTAAATACTACTCTACCAATGTCAGTCTATGAGTTCTGCTAAATGAACTATCACAATGTAAACAGATTTGTTTGGCTGAACTGGTTGTAAGAGCCACAGGAATTCTCTGTACTATTTTTACAATTTATGTGTAAGTATAAAATTATTTCAAAATGAAAGACTTTAAATAGGGAGGCCGTAACTTGTACAATTATTAGTGTTTGCCAATATCCACTTTTCTGTCCTTCTAGGCCATAATTTCTGGGGTCTAACTGCAGATTATTGAGCCAAATGATAATAATATGCTTCTGATAGATGTAGTGATTTCAAATAAAATACAGAACTATACAAAGAGTGTGGGATATGAGACTTACTTATGCAAATGTGGAAGGAGACGCAAGGAGTAATCTGTGTTATGACTGGTGGAAAAGATAAAGCAGCAGTCACAAATAAAAGGGGGAAACTTGCTCAAGGGAGGATATACAACTTCTATTAAATTTCTAATACAGGGAAATAAACCTTATTTCCTGTCCTGTTCACTGTACATTATTCTCACTCAGTTGTCACTTAGGCAATAAACGCAACTTTCTTAGAAACACAAATCCTCCCCACACTACACAATAAGTAGTGATTTACATTGTGCTACAGATCATGTGATAACCTGGAGAGGACTAGTACAGACTTTTTTTTTTTCAAGTACATCCAGCCTAGGTTATTATAACCAGAAAGATATAGCTCTGGACTCCATGCATCCCTGTCACCCATGGTCGATTTAATAAACAGTCTCATCATCACAGATTCTCTATCCATCCTACAAATGTCTGCATTCTGAGTCAACCTCTTACCCTAGGAAATAGCTGCTGGCAATGAGGCCACCAGATAGAGGCATAGGACATCCGGCCTCTGGTGTGCCAGGAGGTCAGGAACCAGGGAGGACAGTGTGAATTGCAAATACCATCTAGATCATCTCTTCCAGACATGTCCACACTCAACCCTTTATCTGTAGAATCACTGAGGCAATAGGCCGAAGCATAGCTCCCCTCAGTTCCACCTCCCTGCAGTGGTAGGCCCCTTACAGTGCTCACTGGTACTCGTGGCCCATCTCAGTTGTCATCACTTAGCAAACCTGCCCAGCCTGGAACACTGGTGAGGACGCTGTGAGCTACTACAGCAGCCAAGAGATGTAGCCCTCCCGGGATCCAGCAGGCAGCATAACCACGTGATGCCGGAAAGCCATCTGTGGTCTGCCTGACTTTGGGCATGGAGACTTTATTTTTTTTTTTTAAAGATTTATTTGACAGAAATCACAAGCAGGCAGAGAGGCAGGCAGAGAGAGAGGAGGAAGCAGGCTCCCTGCTG
>NW_019154107.1:7599012-7724676 GCF_002288905.1 Enhydra lutris kenyoni | reverse complement strand
GAGGAGGAAGCAGGCTCCCTGCTGAGCAGAAAGCCCGATGCGGGGCCTGAACCCAGGACCTGGGATCATGACCTGAGCCGAAGGCAGCGGCTTAACCCACTGAGCCACCCAGGCGCCCCTGGGCATGGAGACTTTAAAGGCAGGGCAGGGTGTCCTCTCACCCAGCAGACCTGCCCACTGAGACCACCTCACAACTTCAGCTGGTGGTGGCAATTCAGAGATTTGCCAAGCCTACTAACAGAAATTCTTGGACCCACTGCCCACATTCCTCGCTCTTGTCCTTATGGTTCTTTGCCCACTTTGTGCTCAACTCTCAATCCAGAATGCTGACCACCAGCCTGCTCTGGGCTCTCTAGATGAGGTTTTACACATGGTCTCTCTCTCCCTTATGGGCCCTCGCAATTGCTTTGACCTCCAACCCTCATTAGCTAAGGGTGTCCTGCCTCGCTCCACAGCTCAGCAACTGATCCTTCTGTGAAGTCCTTGCTTTTATAAGTAAAGGAGGAATGTCTTTTTCAAAATATAAAAGTATGCTGAGAAAAATCCAGGCACTCAAGACATTAATGCAGAAGTGCCACTCTAAGGGAGTCACTGAATTTTATATTCAACCTTTTTAGAAAAAAAGGAAATAAAAAGTAAAACAATACTGAGACCATCTTTCACCCCAAAGTTTGACCAAAATTTCAAAGTGTGATGAAAAAAATTCCTAGGAGGATGTAAGGCAGTCACACACATTCACTGGTCAGACCATGAAGTGGTAGAGCACTTTTGGAGCAGAAGTTCAGCAATACTTGTTAAAACTTCCCAATCTTCACACTCACCCGCTTACATCAGGCTTGTACTTTGCTACATCTTTCCTATGAGAAAGCATGCACCTTTGCCCAAGATTTCATGTTCAAAGATGTTGATTTCAGTCCTGTTAATCATAGCAACAAATGGGAAACACTTTATATGTCTATTAGGAAGAGAATGGTTAAATTAATTATTGCACAAACATAAGATGATCTTTACCTGTTCTTTTTTGGGGGGGAAGGGCTTGGGACTAGATGATTGGAGTTGCCAATAATACATGATTAACGTCTCCGTGTAATCAAGACTTGCACTGCCCTGATTGCTCCTGTCTTCTCCCTGACGAGGTCTCCTTCAATAGGCCAAGAGGTCTATGAAAAGATGCTCAACATCATTAATGAGGGAAATGCAAATCAGAACCACAATGAAATATCACCTCATATCAGTTAGGATGGTTAATAAAAAAAAAAGTGTGGGCAAGAATGTGGAGACATTGAAGGCTTGCACACTGTTAGTAGGAATGTAAAATGGTGCAGCCACTATAGAAAACAGTGTGGAAGTTCCTCAAAAAATTAAACATAGAAATACCATATGATCCAGCAATCTCATTCCTGGGTATAAATACTCAAAAGAATGGAATTTAGGATCTCAAAGAGATACCTGCATTTTTAACCTCTTTGTAAGTACTATTCACAATAGCCAAGTTCTGGAAAGAAACTAAATATCCACTGAAGAGAAATGGATAGAGTAAATGTGATGTGTGTGTATGTGTGTGTGTACGTATACACACACATATATATGTCTTTAAGATTGATTTATTGATTTTAGAGACGGCACATTCAGAAGTCGGGGAAGGAGCAAAGGGAGAGAGAGAATCTCAAGCAGACTCCCTGCTGAGCATGTATTCCCCAAGCCCCATGCGGGGCTCAATCCCATGACCCCAAGGATCATGACCTGAGTCATAACCAATAGCTGGCCGCCTAACCGACTGAGTCACCCAGGCGCCCCATATGTTTTAATAAATATATACACATTCATACATACACACCGTTGATAAAGAAGATTTTTAAACTTGTTATGTTTGCGGGCCCTGCTCCTAGGCGCCCACAGCAGCTTTAACATTTACCAAGGTCAAAATGACTCAGCCAGACCTTGAAACAGGAGCTCTATTTCTGCCCCGGGCACACCGTACGTCTGCTTCACTAAAACAACCAGGAAAGGAACATTCCAAACAAAGAAAAAAAAAAAAGTCTCCCTGGTTCCCGTAAGATGGAGGTCCTACAGCCTTGCACATACTAAAAACATAAGATAAAGTCTGTAACTTTCTGTAATGCCCTTTGTTGTGATGATTTTTTTTGTTGTTGTTGTTAAAAAAAAAAAATTATCTGACCCTACACCAAATGTTCTTTCCCTGAAGCGCTCTCTTCTTTTTGAAGATTGTATATCCAGGGCAGTTGTCCTAACTTGGGCTCGAATAAAACCCTTTTCCTTTAAAATTAAAAAGAAAAAAAAAAGACTTGTTCATTTTGGGTCAACACAGTGGAGTCTATTCTGCCTTAAAAGAGGAAATCCTGCCATTTGCAGCAGCACGGGCAAGCCTGAAGGACGTTATGCTCAGTAAAACAAGCCACTCACAGAAGGATGAATGCCCTGTGGTTCTACTTATGTGATGTACCTAATGTCATCGTACCTGCAGAATCAGAAAATAGAACTGTGGGTACCAGGGGCTGGGAGGAGGAGGCAATGGAGAGTTAGTTGTTCTACTGATAGAAAGTTTCAGGTATGCAGGATGAATTAATTCTGGAGATAGGCTTACAGTTAACAGTACCATACTACACACTTAAATATTCTTAAGAGAGTTCATGTAACGTGTTTTTTAGAAAAATAACCAAAGGGACACAAGGAACCTTTTGGAGGTGATGGATATGTCTTACCTTGATTGTGATGATGATTCCACAGATGTATACATATGTCCAAACTCATCCGACCACACATGTTAAGTATGAACTGAATTTTGTATACTTCAATAAACCTATTTTAAAAGAAAAAAGAATTCTAGGGATCAGTTAAGAGTGTGGTGGGTCTGTATGTCCTGTCATGGAAATACCTTGTGTTCATTTTATTACATCAAGGACAAGAGGCAGAATAATATATACATTGTTAATGACAAATCTTAAAAATTCAATATATTTTTATAGCACATCTACATAAGAAAAAGCCTCAAGTCAGCTTTAAAATGACACACATCAGATTGTTCATTGTGATTACCTCTGAGGAGGAGGCTGAATTTTGAGGAGAGGGGAGACTGTAATTTATGTGTATTGTTAGAAGTCTTTATAAGAACATATGTACTATTACCATTGTTATTAAAATATTTAAATACATCTCACCACAAAGATGGTAGCTGTGCATTAATCAGATAAAGTGATTGATGGCTGATCCTGACAGCAAACCTGCCAAGGCTTAAAACAACAAAAGTTTGTCATACACATGGTTCTGATGTTGGTTGCCGAGGGCCCCCTCTGTCAGATAACCCAGGGGTCCAGGCAGCTCCCATCAAATGGCTCCACTTCTCAACAAGGGTCTCCGTTTGCTGCTGCATCAAACAGAGTCGTACTAGCTCCCAAATACCTCGTCCTGGAGGTGACGAACACTGTGTCTGTTCTTGTTTCAGTGTCAACACAGTGGTTGCACCACCCTTCCTAAGCAGGGAGGGAATGTAGTCTCCCCGTCAGCCCAGGAAGACCAAGATATGATGTGATAAGCCCTTGTAGCCTCTCCCATTAATTGTAACATAGTAAGTGCTCAATAAAGAGCAACTCTTAGAATTTGTTATGAAAACGACCCTCTTCTTGGAGTTTCTAAGTAGGCCAGTTTGCCTTGCAGTTCTTCTGTTTTTTCCAATCCTGCTATGTGCCAGGTGCTTTCAAAGACTGGATCACATTTTTTTTTTTTAGGCTTTATGTATTTATTTGACAGAGGCACAGCAAGTGAGAGAACACAATTACGGGGAGTGGGAGAGAGAGAAGCAGGCTTCCTGCTGAGCCAGCAGCCCAATACGGGACTTGATCCCAGGACCCTGGGATCATGACCTGAGCTGAAGGGAGATGCTTAACCGACTGAGCCACCCAGGTGCCCCCACATTTAATTTTCAAAAGGATCCTATAAAATCTCAGTAAAAAGGGCTCACCTTTTGCACTCAATGGCTCCTTTCTGTACTCACCTTTTAAACGAGTTCTAGACTCTCTATAGGATGAGAAGGGTCTCTTTATGGAAGCATGATCAAAACTTGGGAGACTGGGCAATCCTTAGCATGACTGAACACGCAGGACACTTGGACAGATGTCATTAGGCACAAAGACAAACCAGCATTTTCCTCTGGGGCGAGTACTGAGATAAGAGGCAGCAGAAGAATGGCAAATTATTTCAGTGTTTGCTGTTCTAAGATAGTATGTCTGTCAAGAAACCATTTATCCCCCACTTAGGAAAGCTCCAGGTTCTGAGGAATTCAGTCTCAGTAGATGTTTGCTGCCCAGTGATTTCCACTGTTAACCAATTACGAGGGAGGCTTTGATTGCTGACGACCAACTATGTGAGTTCAGTCCTCGGTGTATGTTCAGTGCCAGTCTCAGACTCCACACTCCTGCAAAACCCTACTGACAATATCTGTGCTGTTTGCAAGACCCCCATCTAACCTCAGTTACATGCCGAGAACCGTCTATTCTGTAAGAGTCTAAACACCTGTTTATTTGGGATACACTTCCTTATTGTTGTAGGGATTGGGGGGGTGGGCTGTGGTAATCCAGTATCTAAACTCTGCTGGCTATGGTTCCACTGAGGGTTGGGACCTCCAAGGTCCCCCTTCAGGGAGCTGAAAGGCTCTTAGGGGAGGGCAGGTGATTCAGGACTATCTGGATCGCCGGAAGCTGGGTACAGCATCCAGCAGACACAGTGGAGAGCTGGTTAGCAAACGAGGTTCCAATTTGGACCGGAGGGCACACTGGGGAACGCTCAGGAGACAAGGGCTATAATGCAGACAAGTGCCGGGACAAGAGGAGCCTCACACATAACCCCCAAATCGTGCTTTATTCTCACATTTACCTTCCTTCTTCAGGACTGCTTTTAGCACGTGGCTAAAGCGTTTGGGTTTTTAATGACCTGTGATACACCTTGGAGTAGTGAGAAGGATAGAAAATTAAGAGCCAGAAGGTTGCCTCAGGCTGGAGGAATGGAAAAGTGTGAGGCCCAGCCAAATATAACCAGGGATCGAGTCCTGGCACTGCGACTTATCAGCCATGTGAACTTGAGAAAATTACAAGTTCTTCAGCTGCAAAATATGTCTGATAAGCCCCATCCTGTGGGACTGTTGGAATAAATGTAACAGGAATGAGGCACTTGGCAGAGTAATTGGAAAATAGTAGGTCTTCAATGAATGGTAGTTATCATAGGATTGATTTTTCTTTCTTTCTTTCTTTCTTTCTTTTCTTTTCCTTTTTTTTTTTTTTAAACCTGCTGATGATACCATCCTCTTCTCTGGGGAAATTTATTTTATTAATTTTTTGAGATTTATTTTTTAATTGAGGAGATATCACAGAATATGCAACTTTTAGGACAAATAACACCAAATTAGCCCATAATGCTTCTCAGCAAGTAAAACTAAAGAAGATTTTACCCAGTTCAGAATAAGTTAACTTGGGTGTAGAAGAGTTCCCCCCACCCCCGCCCCCTAGCCAGAGGCAACTCAGATGTCCCAGAATGTATCAAAGACCAAGATCTTTGCTCCCAGGTGCCCTTTCCATCCAAACCACCCTCATTTTCACCCATTTCACGACCACCCAAAATCTAATCCTCCCTTAGAATCTGCAAAATTACACTCATGATAATCTACTTAAAATGCCTTTTTAAAAAATAATTTTATTTTTTCAGTGTTCCAAGATTCATTGTTTACGTACCACACCCAGTGCTCCATGCACTATGTGCCCTCCTTAATACCCACCACCAGGCTTTCAGTGCATTGGGACCTGGTTCCTCACCCACTTCAGCGCGGAGAGCCAACACAGTATCTTCGCGGCATCCCACCTTCAAGGAATAGCACCCTTATTAGATACTCCCTGATGATGCTGCGCCTACAATGAGATTGCGCTCCTTGTCCAACCGCTGTGAACA
This sequence comes from Enhydra lutris kenyoni, assembly GCF_002288905.1. NCBI lineage: Eukaryota > Metazoa > Chordata > Mammalia > Carnivora > Mustelidae > Enhydra > Enhydra lutris. Next base: position 7,718,721 of record NW_019154107.1, on the reverse strand, counting down.
AGAACACAGGATGCCTTCCATTTCTGCCTGTGGAGGTTTTCCTCCGGTTTACTGATGGTACCAAAGTAACGCTAAAGAGCCGGTTTGCATTTCATGTCCTTCAACACCAAGAAACCATCTGTCTGTCTGGCCTCTGCTCACCAGTCCCATGGTCCCGTGTGGCCCACCAAGCAGCTTCAATTAACAGTCTATCCCACCCAGGGGGTCACAGTTTCCTAAGATCCCCAAACTGCCTTTCTTCAGGGAATTTATACCTTATTACTCAGCCAGACACCCTCCCTGTCCCACTTCTTCCAACCCTCTCCCTGCCTCCTTACCTCTTTACTCTTTCTAATTGGTCCTTTGGGTCTAAGAGGGTCCTTCCCCATCTTCTTCATATGATTACTGTTCCTGAAATGCACAATCTAAGGCCAGGAGTGCTTTATATCCTGGCTTCCCCATTTCTTTTTTTTTTTTTTTAAGATTTTATTTATTTATTTGACAGAGAGAGATCACAAGTAGACAGAGAGGCAGGCAGAGAGACGGGGGAAGCAGGCTCCCCGCTGAGCAGAGAGCCTGATGCGGGGCTGGATCCCAGGACCCTGAGATCATGACCTGAGCTGAAGGCAGAGGCTTTAACCCACTGGGCCACCCAGGCGCCCTGTGGCTTCCCCATTTCTAACACTGACTTTTACAGAGTAGACGCTCAGTTAGTACCTGGAAAATAAATGAGCCAGCAAGCATGAATTCTACTGTTTAAACATTTTATTTCTCCTCCATTCTTTAATAAGCCAAACAAATCCATGTATGTATCTTCTATCCTTACAGAGCAACAAACTAAAACGTATAGGGGAAACCGAGAATGGAACCTCTTTTGCTTCTTTCCCCTCCATTTTCTGATCCTGGTAATTTTACCACTCAATTTTTTTCGCATTTCCAAGGGAAAGCCTGTTACGATGCCATGTCTTATTGTTCTGTTTTGGTAAATAGGAAAGGTTTCCCAATTTGGTTTACTAACTAACAAAACTCCTAATCCTAAAGCTATTAAAAAGAAATAACCAACTAAAATTATGACTAAACTTAAATATGAAAATTATGTAAACTTTCTGTTAAAGAAACATTTGAAATATAACAAAAAGAAAAAGAAAGCAAAAGGAAGGGAGAAAGAAAAAAGAAAAGAGAAGAAAACAACTCTAAGTTTATGAGATATAATAGGAACACAAAGACAATATTCACTGTGTTTCTTCTAGATCCACCGTGGCTGTCGGTTACTTAAAATGTAGACTGCTTTTGCATTCCACAGAGAAAAGAATCTGCTTCAAACTTCAACACTGGATATAAAACCTAAAAAAAAAAAAAAAAAAAGAAAGAAAGAAAGAAAGAAAAGGGGTGAAATTCCACGTTACTGATATACAAGAGGAACACAAAGATGACACCCGCTTCTCCAGCCCGCCCGACCCTTCGCCATTCAAATGCTGACGCACCTGGTCAACCTGCCAAAGACATCACTTAGGGTGGGAGAAGCTGCTGGCCAAGGCCCTGGCACGTGCGCTGGCCATGGCAGCGGTGCGAGCCCTGGCGGCGGCTCGGGCTCGGGCTCGCTCTTCCTCATCTCTCAAAGCCTCTTCATACCACGACGGGAAGGCGCTGGGGACGGTATCATGGATCTTGGCCAGAAACTCCAGGACTCTCATCTTGCTGGTCTCAGCGTAAGCTCGCTGGCCCCACAGGAACTCGAAGCGTGGAGGATCACTGTCGGCCACCTGGCGGTACTGAAGGTACTGCAGCTGCACCAAATCTTGGGTGATGACCTTCTTGGGCTCCCCGTAGATGAAGTGCTTCCTTTCCGCGTAGACGCCCATCATATTCAGGACTTCCCAGACCTCCTCCTCAGGGGCGCAGTTGCCTTTCATGAAAATCACACCCAGCACGATCATCAGGAGGCCGGTCTTGGGCATGTTCTCGTCCTCGTGCATCGAGCCATCAGTGAGGTCTAGCTTGTTGACCAGGGTGTAGCAGTGGCGGATGGGATCCACTTCCTTCAGATCAAGCCCGAAGGCCAGCTCCATGTGCTCGGAGGCTCTCTTGAGGATCTCATTGAACTGATGCCTGTACTTTTTGATGGCAAACTTCAGCATGTCTGCCTTTGAAATTGGCTCTCTCTTTTGATACTTCTGCAGCAGGAACTGCACCAGCAAAACTACCTTCTTGTTTAGTGGGTCTCTGTGTGAGACCTCGGAGCCCTTCGATGATCTGGGGCTTCCCTCATCTTGGCTTCTGGCACCTTCATCTGAATCAGTGCCTGAAAGAGCTGCATCGGCACTAGTGGAAGATGCGGCTCCCTGAGGACGCCTAGGAGTTACAGCGGCAGATCTACCCCCAGAGAGAGCACAGGCAGAGGGGGACTCTCCTGCTGCTGCTGCGGTAGCCTGAGCCTCCTTCAGAGCCTGGATCTCGCAGCGGGCCTGGCGGCGTTTCTCACGGGCACGGAGCTTACTCTTCTGACCTCTAGGCATGGTGACACTGGTCAGAGATGGCAGGCAGGAGTTAGGTGCAAGCAGTTGGGTTGATGAAGATGTCACCCTAGAATATGGAAGAAGAGATGGTGTGTCTAGCCTCAATAAGGATATTCTACCTGGGCTCCAAGAAAAGCTGCCTCTGCTTATTCCCTTAACGGTACTGTTTTTAGGAACCCACAAAACAGGGGTGAGCAGGACTCCATGCACCTACTCTCTTCTGTGGCAGCTTGGGAACTCAGTTCAAACTCAGAGTACTAAACTTGACTCCTAATTGGTCTTCTGAAACCACCCTCTGCTGACTTGAGGCTGCCCCTTCAGCCAAAGACCTCCCAAACCACAAATGCGCAAGGCAGAAGTGAGGGCCCTTAGGCCTAACAGTCATACTTCGGCCACCAGATCAGGACACTGGGGGTGGGGTGTGCCAGAATAGGACCGGGCTCTTTGGGGAACCTCAGTTCTGAAAGGAGCATATCCCTCCAGGCCTAGCAAGTTACTCACCTTGACAACCGTCCACTCCTGGCACTCCTCCTTTGCTGGTGTGAGACCACACCTCTCCACGTCTCAAACGAACTCAGGCTCCACTGCGCATGTAGCGGAAGTCAGGGTGAGCACTTCCGGCCACGCCCATCTGGGCTTCCCAGCATAAAATCTCGCGTGGGTTTCTGGGGGAGTCCCCTCAGTATTGGTGGTGGAAGAATTAGGCAGAAGTCAAACAGGGGTCCTTTCTGACTCCTGACTTGCAAGGTCTGGGACTTCTTCCTCCGGTGAAGTTAGCTCACATCAGACCAAGGCTTTCAATTCCCTCAGAACCCCCAGTAGGGAGTAAGATGGGAGTAGAGCTGAGCAGCCATGACTGGGACCTTCCAAGACTGACAGCGGGGGGGGGGGGGGGGGGGGGGGGGGGGGGGGGGGGGGGGGGGGGAGGATCTCTCTGTTGCCCCTTCTTTTTGGGTGGATTCTCCCCCCTCAGTCCTCACTCAGTGTCATACCTTGACACCTTGTTGGTGCTGGGCTGTGTCTCTTCTGCTGACCCAGAGTCAAATCCATCAGGTAAGGCAGAAATCTGTAAATAATTTAAGTAGAATTGACATCTGTACAATATTCTGCACACTGTAAATGAGTGTGGTGTATTGCTCTATTTGAGTTTTTTTTACCTAAGTCTATTAGTAACTTTTTAAAAATATTTGCTTCCATAAAGATCATGTACATATTTCTTAGTTCTTTTTTTAGGTATATTTTGGATATTGCTATGTTCTCCATGACGTATTCTACCATTTATTTTGTGTGGCTAGACTTCTGATTTTGCTGTAGTGGGCTACATCAGTTTCCTGAAGTGCCTTATACATTTGAATATTTGACAATTTCTTTGGAGTTGTTAATTATGGGATCTTATTATCTCTTTTCATAATCCATATATTTTATTTTGGTATTCTTATGTATGGGTATATGCTGGCTCTGTCAACCAGTACAGCTTAGAATAGTAGAAATGATACCACACCTCCATGTCCTGTTCTGACTTTAGTGGGAATGTTTTAACATTTCATACTTATGTATGTGTGCTGTTGATTTTAGAATATGGATATTCTATTCTAATATGTTTGCTAACAGTTACTAGCATGAACTGGTATTGAATTTTTATCAAAGGTGTTTTTTTTTCTCTACTTTCAGAACATGATAAAATGCTTTCTCTTCTCTGTTAACATAGTGAATTCCAATTCACAGATTTTTCTCATATCATATGATCTTTGTATTCCTTGGACACAGCCTCTTTCTTCACTTAATTCACTGCTGTACTGCATAGGCTATGAATTTATTTAGAATATGTATATGGGTGAGCTTGACGCAAATATTTTTTTCTTGGGGCATACTCATCTGGTCTTTGTATCAAGGAGAGTTAGCCAGTTAAAGTGGTTGAGTGATTTCCCATCTTCTTGAATGGCTTTTAAGAGCTTACTTAATGTGCTGATTAGCTTTTTCTTCATCATTTGGTGTAATAACCTTTCAACCTGGCTGATCCCGCTACATTTTGAGGGCAAAATTTGCCCTGAAAATATATCAGGACTACAGTTTTGGGTTCTTTTGTTCAATGAAAGATTTGTACTTCTTCATGGACCTATTTAGTGATTTTTATTTTGCTAAAAATGCTTCCATTTTACTTGGGTTTCCAAATTTACAGACATATTTGTAATAAAATCATTTTATTATAGAAAATTCTCAATCATGTTCATTACAAAGGATAAAATAACTCAATATACCTGATGCTCAGTATCACTTATCTTCAATAGTTATAGGAAGCTTGTTCAGATTAAGGTTTATTATTTGTCTCTTTGCTGGCAAAATCACCCCCAAAGTGTCATTAAGTTAAGTCCATTAGGAGACACATAACATCTGCTGTTTCCTTTGTGGTAATGTTGGCAGTCATTAAGGATCATCAGTGTCATCCATTAATCCATTAGGGGCTGCTGAATTATAATTCTGGAGTTCTGTCATTTCTTCTGAGATTATTAGCTGAAATATGTCTATAGGTAGAATCTTCTGTTATCTTCCATTCTGTTTTCTTGAGGTAAGTCTTAGAGTTGCCCTATTTTACTACCTAGAGAGCTAGATATATAGATAGGTAAAGAAAGCTAGATTTTTTGGTCTAATCAGTATCAGTAAACTCTTTAGCTCAGAATTGTATTTTTTGTAATTTTAAATAACGAGAAATATTGCTTGAGTACTAAATCAGTTAGTAACTGGATGAATAATTCATCCATTAATAATAATTATTAATGGGCAACAGTGAAATAATACATGTTCAGGCCCTAATCTTTGTCACATTACAGATTATTTGTGCCTACAGACAGTTTTAATTTCAGGAAATAGAGAATTTTACTATAATTTACTCAAAGCTAGTTTTCTTTGAAGGTATATACTTTCTGTGTTCTTTCTACATAGCTAAGCAGTCAGCATGCCAGTTGAGTTTTATTTTTTTTCTTTATAAATTCTAATGTAGACATGGCAACTTGTTTGAATGTTATTACTCTCTTAGGTTGCATGCATGTACATAAAAGATAAAATTGTACACTCCCTCCTCTGGGTTCACAAATTTATTCAATATAGGGCTATCCTAATAGAATCAGGGCTCGATTCATTACCGTAGCCAATGCAAAAACATCTGACTTGTTCGAATAAATATGTTAATATGTACTCTCAATTTATTAAAAAAGATTTTCCAACTTCTCATTTTACTTGTTAGTAAATTAAATACTTAGATTATTGAATGAATATTTACTTCTTGAGTAGGTCACTTTTAGACATATTTCCAGGTAAATAAGCCTGGCAATACAAAATAGCTGTCGAGCAAAGACACTGAAACCATGGAAAAGGAGTCAGGTTATAAAACCCGGTTTGTCACCATTCTGTTAGAATGGGTAAGTTAGAACTGTATTCCCCTGTGCCTTCACCCATCCTGCTCCTCTGTGAATGATGTTATAACACGTTCTCAAGCAGAAGGGACCTAGATTGATTTGGCCCCTGACAATGATTTTAGCCTTTCAGTGGCTCAAGACCTTGTTCATCTTTATGTTCTGCTCTAGGCCAACTCAGACAAACTGTCCACTCTTAAACCTGCTGCTTCCAATACCATGTCAGCCATTTCAATGCCATTGAAGGACTGCCAGTGAAGGACTGAACTTCTGAAGGCTTCCTCATTCCCATGTCTCATTCTCTTAGACATTAACTCCAGCCCAGGGAACAATGTTTAGGAGAGACAGGCTCCATCTGTTACTAATTCAGAGGAAATGGATGCTCTGTCTTTGATGAGCACAATACCTGTGACACCATGCTTAGATTAACATAGCCAGGGGCCAATTTGGCAGATAAAGAGAACTCTATTTGGGTTTTTTAATTTGTTTTTAATTTGCATTTTAGTTGGTTAACACACAGTGCTATATTGGTTTCTGGAGTAGAATTCAGTGATTCATCACTTATATACAACATCCAGCACTCATCACAACAGGTGCCCTCTTTAATCCCCATCACCCATCTAGCCCATCCCCACACCGGCCTCCCTCCATCAACCCTTAGTTTGTTCTCTGTCATTAAGGGTCTCTTACACTTTGTTTTGCTCTCTCTCTTTTTTAATCTTCCCCCTTCCTATATGTTCATCTGTTTTCTTTCTTAAATACCACACATGAGAGGCGCCTGGGTGGCTCAGTGGGTTAAGCCGCTGCCTTCGGCTCAGGTCATGATCTCAGGGTCCTGGGATTGAGTCCCGCATCGGGCTCTCTGCTCAGCAGGGAGCCTGCTTTCCCCTCTCTCTCTCTCTCTCTCTGCCTGCCTCTCTGTCTACTTGTGATCTCTCTCTGTCAAATAAATAAAATCTTTAAAAAAAAAAAAAAGAAATACCACACATGAGTGACATCGTATGGTATTAGTCTTTCTCTGACTGACTTATTTCACTTAGCATAATACACTCTAGCTTTATTGCAAATGGCAAGATTTCATTCTTTTTGGTGGCTGAATAATATTCTACATCTACTTTATCCATTCATTAGTCGATGGATATTGGGCTCTCTCCACAGTTTGGCAATTGTTTAGAATGCTGCAGTAAACATCAGGGTACATGTACCCCTTCAAATCTGTATTTTTGTATCCTTTGGGTAAATACCTAGCAGTGCAATTGCTGGATCATAGGGTAGCTCTATTTTTAACTCTTTGAGGAAACTCCATACTGTTTTCCAGAGTGGCTACACCAGTTTGCCTTCCTACCAACAGTGCAAGAGGGTTCCCATTTCTCCTCATCCTTGCCAACATCTGTTGTTTCTTGTGTTGTTGATTTTAGCCGTTCTGACAGATGTGAGGTGGTATCCCATCATAGTTTTGATTTGTATTTCCCTGATGATGAGTGATGTTGAACATCTTTTCACGTATCTGTTAGCCATTTGGAGGCCTTCTTTGGAAAAGGATCTTCTATCCATGTCTTAACTGGATTATTTGTTTTTTGAGTGTTGAGTTTGATAAGGAAAATATTTTTTAAAAGATTTTGTTTTTATTTTTATTTGACAGAGAGAGAGATCACAAGTAGGCAGAGAAGCAGGCAGGGCATGGGGGGAGGCTCCCCGCCAAGCAGAGAGCCTGGTGCGGGGCTCGATCCCAGGACCTTGGGATCATGACCTGAGCTGAAGGCAGAGGCTTAACCTACTGAGCCACCCAGGTGCTCCAAGGAAAACTATTTTTGAACACATTACTTTGCCACTTGCCAAGCAACCAAAACAATTGACTAGAAAGCTTCTGAATAGGGGCCCCTGGGTGGCTCAGTCGGTTGGGTGGCTGCCTTTGGCTCAGGTCAGATCCCAGGTTTATGGGATTGAGTCCTGCATTGGGCTCCCTGCTCAGTAGGGAGTTTGTTTCTCCCTCTACCCTTCCCCCCTCCTCATGATATCTCCCTCTCTCACTCTCTCTCTCAAATAAATAAAATTTATTTAACTAGGAGGTGTTAATACCTCCTAGTAACTGGAAGACAAGGAAGTGTCTAGGGTACATGTTATTGAGTCAGGACCAGGATTAAGGTGAGGAGAGTAGGGAATAAAATATTAAAGTTTTAAAGAGACGGGATCTGACCCTACACATGGATGACCCTGACAGTCTGTGCCTCACTTGTTTAAGACTATTTCCAGCCCATGGATGGTACCTTTATTTAAAAGTGTGATACTTTCTCATCATGGATTTTTACTTTAACCTTATTTTGTTTAATATTGAATAAAAGCATAATTCATCTTGATTACTGAGATTGTTTGATCTACCCCTGACCTTAAATTTTGAGCTCAAGCCTCACTTGCCTCTCCCTAGCCCCAGTTCTGATGAATCTTAAGGATTTAATACTGATCCTGTCTTCACACACTAAGAGCAGTAATACTTAATTGTACCTGGTCTTGTTTTAAATTCTAGGCATCATTCCACTGTCTGCCTTTGTGATCTTGAGCAATAAAATTACCCTATATGACATTATGTTAAAAACATTTAGAGTGGAGAATAAGGATATTCTTTTTACTGAATTGGTGGATGATGAAATAAAAGTATATATGAGAAAACACTTCTTAAGTTTCACAAATTACTAGTTGTTCAGAAATATTTCTTGGATTGAAATTTTGAGAAAGTCCTAAAAATCAGCCTTGATCCATCCTTTGAGATACCCAATACCTTAGTTTTTCATCTCTACGTAACAAATTATGTCAGACACAGTGGCTTAAAATAACACCTATCTATTATCTCACATTTCTGTGGGTCAGTAGTGTAGATGCAACTCATTTGGGTTCTCTGTTCGGGTCTTCACTCTCAAGGTGTCTTGTTGCTGGGCTGTATTCTTTTCAGGAGGTTCTTGGGAACGGACCACTTGCAAGATTCTCATTGTTGGCGATTCTGTCGACAGAATCGAGTTAATCTGTCAGTCACTACAGGGTTAGGGTCTCTGTATCTTTGCTAGCTGTCAGACAGGGACCACTCTCAGCTCCTAGAAATTGACTGCATTCCTCGCCATTGGCCCTCTCCATTTTCACAGCCATCAGTGGAGAATCTCCCTTATGTGGAATCCTCAGTACCTGAATCCCTTTCTCCAGGAAGAAAGAAACTTGCCCTTTTTGAGGGCTCACCTAATTAGGTCCAGTCCATCAAGGATAATCTCCCTTCCTTAAAGTCAGCTGTGTTACATAACATAACTTTATTATGGGAGTGATATCCCCTCATAAACACAGATGCCTCCTGCATTCAATGGGAGGTGATTATATGGGCATGTGAATTATTGAGGGTAGTCTTAATTATTCTGCCTCTCATGCCTAGAAAAAATAAATGACTACAGAATTTTTGACCATAACTGTAGCTAGAACTCCCAAGTTGCATATACTGTACTAAATTTAGAACAAACGGTTTTGAAGTCTCTAATGCCGTGGTTTGTTTTGGTTTGTTTGGTTTTCTACCTTCTTTGAAACAACTCTGCCTCACAGCTGTTAGCATCCATCAGGCCACTGCTCAAATGGGATATGTGGCACAACCGGCAAAATTGAATCTTCTAATTCCCAAACTGAAAGGCTGCATTCAGACACTGAACTTTAAGGGGTCTGTTGTTTCATCATTAATGTCTTCAGGTTTTATCAACTCAGCAGCTACTCTCTTTCTACTTGACATTTATTTAACAAATACATATAAAGCTAAGCACTGTGCCAAGAGTGGAGTATGCAGTAATGAATGAGCCCTCCTGTGTGTCTTCAGGGTGCTACATGGAAATCCATAAGGTTCACCACTCATTCATCCTTCTTTCCATCAGAGTAACTTTAAATGTAAGCAGCAATAAATTATTCTTATGTTCTACTATTTTCAAAGGTGTAACAATGGTCATATAACAAAATGAGGAGTGATGCATGGACCATTCAACTGGAACATGGACATCTGGGCTTCGGTGACGGCTCGCCACCAGCATGCCTCTCAACCTGACCATACCTTTGCCTGTCTAGGCCTCAGATGCTATCCTGACAGGTTGGTGGACTAGCCTATCACAAGTATTGCCTGTTTGTTACCGGTGCTTACTACAAATAGAAAAGAATTTTAGATTCTACAGGAAATGTGTAGGTTATATAAAAGTTTCAAATGAAATGTCATTAATTTACTTGGAAAGGAGTAATCTGCCAAACAAATATAATAACAACGTATACATAATCATAATCATGTAAGTTCTGACCAGGTAGTTGATAAAATTTTCTTTGGCTGAAAATAGCAAAAGTACAAGGATTTAAGGAAGAAAAAAAAAAAGATGCCTACAAAGGCACAAGTCCAGTCAACTTAAACACTAGAGGCCTGTGTATTTTATCTTTACAGAAGGGTTGTTGGGAATCTCTTTCCAAAATGAAGGGAAAAAAGTAAAGAATGCCTGCCAAGCAAAGAGAAAAGTTTGGGTATTTTAGATATTAGCAGTCATTTAAGCTATATGTCAAGAGAGTAGATTTTTACCTGCAAAGAAAACACCATTTGGAAGTTCTGAAGGGACACTGGGGTATTTCAAACATTTATAATCTGATGGTTTAAGAGGTTTGGGTTTGTTGTTCATTTGTTTTCTTTATATGCTCACTCTTAGTGGCATGGTAAAACTAAGCATCTCAGCGCATGCGTTTGCACTCACGGGGCAGATAAGAAGGGACAGCATGGAAAAACCAATTCGCAACCACTATAAGACAAGTGAGATGTGTCCTAAGAAAGAAGGGGTTGTGACTATAAAAATGTCATTAACTTAGCTCCCCAGACCGCTTTTTACAACTGAGGTGTGACTGAGTTGTGGGATGGGGCATATAGCTTTTCTCACCTGTTCTCTAAAATATCTGTCTGCTGTGGAGTCACAAGGATAGGAGAGGAAAAAGGAAGGAGGCAAGACAAATACCATAAAATGAAAATCATCAGAACTCCTTATTTACTGAGGATCCCCGGCATTACAAGTGTGCCCTGTGCCTCATCATACACAACCTCTGGTCACTTTTAGTCAATAGATTATACAGGCGAAGAGAGGGAGGCTCGTGCAATTTAAAAGCTTTCATTTATGTATTTAATTTCTATTTACTATAGCCAAGAACTTGATCAAAGTCCTAAAAAAAAGCAAAGGCCTAGACTGAGCAAGAGACAGAGAGGTGTGTTGGAAGAGCTCTTTTTATGCTCAGAAGAGGCAAAGATTCTTTGACAGTGGATAAGCAACTTTCTTCTGTATCGTATCTTGTAATCAGCCCTGGTCAATTACTTTCTCTTTTCACCTTTTTTTTTTCTCTTTGTCATATTATTCAAAATTTTGATCATCAAAACGAAGGATCTCAGCTATAAACTACAATGAAAGTCATTATAAGCAAACAATTCATGTGATACTTATTGCAAGGACATTGCTCATGATAGAATCACCCTGAGCATTCAGTTGAGAAGACCCTTAGGAAATACACTCTTAGCTTTGCTTTCTTATTTAGGAGAAACTATTCTGTTGTCTTTTTTACTCAAGTTGGAAGTGGAATCTCAAAGTCAAATTCATGCATTCTCATAGCAAGTGAACATGATCTGATTCTGTGCACTCTGAATACCAACCAGACCTTGTATATTTCACCCCCCACTTTAATATTTTCCTGAATACAAAATATCACAATCCTCCATTCAATAGTCATTTACTGGTAAAGAATTTGGCTATGTGATGTACTGAGAACTGAGGATAAAATGGTAAACAAACTATGGGCACACCCTGCCTTTATGGAGCTTATCATCTAGTGGGAGAGACAGATATAAATCCAGTAGACACACAGACAGACAGACACACACACACGTATTTATTACAAACTGTTCAAGATTATGAAGGTAAAGGACAGGGTGATAAAATAGTAAGATACTATTTGATTCAGTAAGTTTAGGAAGGCTATCCTGAAGAATTAGTATTTTAACCTAGGAAAAGGATAGATTCGAGTTAGAATAACAAAGGTGGGGTAGGGTTTCAAGACTGTTCCTTAAGGGACCTGCCTAAGCAAGGGTCCGAAAGAAGAGTAAGTTTGATGCACTCAACAGACTGGAGGAAGACCGCTCTTGTTTGAGTGCGAAAATCAATGAGAAGAACAGTAAGGAGTTTGGGTTTCTTTTCATGTGCAAAATAGAACCACTGAAGGGATTAGAGCAGGGAAAGGACCTGATCAGATAGGCATTTTCTAAAGATCTCTGTGGCCACAATGTAGAGAACAGATTAACAGAAACGATGAAAACAAAACAGAAACATGTAGGAAAAAGAATTCTGGACACTTGTGCAGTATTGCAGGATTGTGACGCTGGAGATGGAGAAATCTGCACAGATGAGAAAGCCACATCAGAACAGAATCTGCAAGACTCACATGCTGCTTTGCATATGGATGGTATAGGAGAAAACAGTGTCCCAAATGCCTGCTTATATCCGTGGTGAGGGGGCGCGCACTCACACTTGCATTACCTGCTGAGTGTGGGGAATCTGCCAGTGTACAGTGTACCAACATTGGGCACCAGAATGGATGTAATTTGGGGGTATGGTTGTGAGTTCAATTTTTTAAAAAGGTTGCATGTGAAGCACCTTTGATAAATATTCAAGGGAAGGTATCCGGCAAGCAGAAATATATATGAAGCTGAATGTTCAGAGAGGTCTGACCTTGAGATGCACATCTGAAGTCATGAGCAAGTATTTGAAAATGGAAGCAATGAACATGAATGAGATCAGCAAGAAAAAGACTACAGAGTCAGACAAACATGAAGGCAAGCCAGCATTTCAAGAATGGGTAGAGAAGTTTACCCATTACAGAAGACTTAAAATACATAGAAAATAATTTAAACACCCATAATTCTCTTGAATATACATAGAAATTGTTAACATTTTGGTACCAGAGCTTACAATTCCTATGAATATCCCAAATATTTTTACTCTTAATTAACAGAGATAGTAAGTTCTCCTTCAGCGTCAACAAATAAATTAGTCCACTCAAGAATATTGTTAAAGTACAGGCATAATAAAGTAATGAATAAAATACATTCTGTAAAGAGTTAAACTTTTATACTCAGTACCTCTAGTTAAGGCATCTACAGAATTTGGTGAAATTAAGTTCTATAGTGTAGCTGCTTCAGAAAAAAACTCACTGTCGCATTTGAAAAAAAGCACAAAGCAGATGTTCTGCTAATGGTGGCATCGCGTTGCTGTGTGAAGGACAACACATTAAATGTGCATTACGAGCAAAGTAGAACAACTTATTACTGGCTTTTCCAACACTGAGTCATTTGTGTTCCTATTAAAACAAATATTAACTGGTTTGTTCTAATTTGATTTCAACTTGAACAGCTTTTAAAAATGTCAGTGTCTATAAGTATAATGCGTTTTTAAAATGCACCTAAAATTCATTCAAAAGAAAATGGCTATGTACATTGCAGTTGCATGTAAATGTGAAATTGATGGCAAAGCCATATTGTGATTAATGTGTAATATTTGGTATTTGTATTAGGGAGGTCCTTTCCTATTTTCAGTGGCAACGTGGTTTATGGGGTCTGTCGCAACCATGTTATGTATAATGCAACACTGAGCTGAGCCTTAGGACTTAGTATGATATTTAAAAATTTATTTTCTGAGAATGAATCAACAAGCCATAAAGTAATTAACTTCTTCACTGCTTAATTAGAGTGATGCCTTTGCAAAACTGAAGAAACTCTCTCCAGAATTATTAAATTTCAGGTTCTATGGCACTCTTATTGTTGTGGTAACTATTAAGGGATATGTACACTTGCTGTCATTTTAAGAAAATTATTCATAAAAGACACTGGGCTTTTAAATCAAGATAAATATTTCCTATTGGCGTGCCTGGGTGGCTCAGTGGGTTAAAGCCTCTGCCTTTGGCTTGGGTCATGATCCCAGGGTCCTAGGATCGAGCCCTGCATCGGGCTCTCTGCTTGGCGGGGAGCCTGCTTCCCTTCCTCTCTCTCTCCCTGCCTCTCTGCCTACTTGTGATGTCTCTCTCTCTGTGTCAAATGAATAAATAAAATCTTTAAAAAAAAGATAAGTATTTCCTATTAAACTTTAGTTTTAATCTAGGTCATTCAATATGAGTTTTATCTTGGCACCTAGATAGTTTTTTTTTTTAAACTCTATTTTCATGATTTGACACTTTTATTTATTTATTTATTTTTAAAAATATTTTATTTATTTATTTGACACAGAGAGAGAGAGAGAGATCACAAGTAGGCAGAGAGGCAGGCAGAGAGAAAGGCAGAAGCAGGCTCCCTGCTGAGCAGAGAGCCCGATGCGGGACTCGATCCCAGGACCCTGAGATCATGACCTGAGCCGAAGGCAGAGGCTTAACCCACTGAGCCATCCAGGTACCTTGATTTGACACTTTTAAAACTGTAGAGGAATTTAAAGAATAAGAAAGCTCTCAAATATCCATAACAATGAGGATATATAAGTAATAAAATACATGTACATATATAATACAGAAATTATACCTGAAAATTTCAATAATGGGTTTTTTATTTTTTTTTTATTTTTTTTTTAAGATTTTATTTATTTATTTGACAGAAATCACAAGTAGGCAGAGAGGCAGGCAGAGAATGAGAGGAGGAAGCAGGCTCCCTGCTGAGCAGAGAGCCTGATGTGGGGCTCGATCCCAGGACCCTGGGATCATGACCTGAGCCGAAGGCAGAGGCTTTAACCTGCTGAGCCACCCAGGCGCCCCCAATAATGGGTTTTTTAAAAAAGATTTTACTTGATACGGTGAGCAAGAGAGCATGAATTGTGGGGAAGGAACAAAGGGAGAGGGAGGAGCAGATCCCCCGCTGAGCAGGGAGCCCAATGCGGGTCTCAATCCCAGGACTCTGGGATCATGGCCAGAGCTGAAGGCAGACACTTAACCAACTGAGCCACCCAGGCAACCCTCAATAATGGTTTTAACCAACAGTTCCCTTTCATACTTCTACTGAGTCAAGCCATTTACTATTTGAATGAAACCAGTTTTTGTTTCCTTTTACTGGTTTTTAGACTGATAACTAGATAAGGAGCCCAAAGACAAACAAACACCAAGGAAGGTCATGTGGCAATGACCAAGCTACAGCTGAATCAAGACACGTCAACTTCAAACAAAAACATCGTGGAGAAATAAGAAAGAACAAAGACAAATAAAACAAAACAACATACATATTTTATGAAACACAACACTGGTATGAACTTATCAATCGTAATAGCAAACTGTTCAATAGCAAGATCTATTTTGGGCCATTTGGACCACTGTGTAGCAGTAAACTCACAAGCATATCCGTAACAGCGATGCTAGAAGAAAAATTTAGAAAAAAGTTTTTCTGTATGAGATTGTTTCTTTGCTTTTACGAAAAGGAAATGCATTTTCATTTAGTGGGAGATGCTACACAGGAGATGCATTATAGTGAAAGGCAGGTGTGGGTGTTTTTTTGTTTTGTTTTTTTTTTTTTTTGCCTTTCTCATAAGAAGAAAACTTGATATGGCTGAAAACTGCCTCTAAATAAAGAGAAAGAAACAACTTGCTTTAGTTTAGTGTTTTCAGTGCTGAGGAGCATGGGTATATATTATTCTTTTCCCCATTTGACAGATGAGAGGGAAACTGAGATACAATAAAGCTATGTGATTTGCTTGAAGCCGATAGAACAGAGCATCATGGTAAAAATTTGAGAAGCTTGCCATTCTTCTCTCCTATTCCCAAGAACCAAATTGCTCTAAACTAGGAAGGTGGGTTTCCTAGGATCATTTTCTTCTTGATGACATTTTATTTAAAATGCTGTAAAAACAGAAAGTCAAAAACAAGAGGTAGAGAAATGTACTGAACAGTAATGGTAGTAAAACTTCTGAAAATAGCCAAGTCAGGAGGAAAGAGGTTAAACACCAACTGAGACAACAAGGGATGAAGGTGATGAGGAGAATGTCAGAAAGTTCCTAGATGGATCTTATGCTGTGCTTACTGAACTCTGGGCCACTCCTTGTGCACTCCTGGTTAGGAATCCAAATGATCCTCACATGTGCTTGGTAATGCATAATAGACATTAAAAAATATTTGGTGAATTTCAGGATGAACATATTGTTGATAGTATAAGATAACTGAAATTTATGTGTATTTTAATATAAACACTTAGTAATTTTGCATAGATAATTTTTGTAGAGAATGTTATTTTCAGATAATCTCATATTGTTTGGTATCTCAGTTTAACAATTCTAGCAATGAATATAATGTCTTACCTGTGTATATATTGAACCAGAGTTTGTCCTGGAAGAGCTTAAAAATTCCAGTGTAGTTCTTTGAAGACTGTGCTGAATCAGTTTGCTGTTGTCACAGTTGTGTTGTGTAGAAAAGAAGAAACCCATATTCAATGTATACCGCAAGAACTTATTTCTCTCTCATGTTTCTGCAGGCTGGCTGGGGTTTTATGATCTTGGCTGACTTTGTTTGGGCCTGGCTCCAAGCTGAAGTGAGGGTCCAAGTCCACTCTATGTATTTCTCATTCTTTTTGCACCAGGGGCTACCTGTACCCTCTTCTCATGGCAGTGATACAGTAGGAAAAGAATGAGCCCAAGCCCAGAATCACACAGCACTTTTCAAGTCTCAGGTTACATCATGTCAAGTTACATGGCCAAACCCAACATCAGGGGATCATGGATGTATACACTCTTCTCACCTAGATGGGGGTGGGAGATATTAGGAATGAATATTTGCTCAAGAGTACCTTGACCAAGGGACGCCTGGGTGGCTCAGTTGGTTGGACGACTGCCTTTGGCTCAGGTCATGATCCCGGAGTCCCGCATCGGGCTCCCAGCTCCACGGGGAGTCTGCTTCTCCCTCTGACCTTCTCCTCGCTCATGCTCTCTCTCACTGTCTCTCTCTCAAATAAATAAATAAAATTAAAAAAAAAAAAAAAAGAGTACCTTGACCAAAATGCAGTGTGCCTTTGAGGTTTTATTATGGATTCCCCAGGACACAAACTATTTTCTACTTGTTACGCTAAGAAAATAGTAAGGTAGCTTAAAGTATTTTAAGGTCAGCAGTTAAGGTTTCTCTTGGTCATAAATAATGCAAAAACTTGAGTGTATGTGTGTACCACAGGCCCTTGTCATCAAAGCTCTCACATAAATACAGAGATTTTGCTTATAGTCTTACTTTTTCTGAAATTCTTTATTAACATTTATAAAAAGTGGGGAGGACCCTCTAAATGCTGGAATTTCATATTAACATTTAGAAAAATAAGAAGGCATAAACTGTAATCCACTGCCTTAGTGTGATACTTAAAAATCATTGTATTTTTAATTAGAGATTTTTCAGGGAGATGAAAAAAGAGAATTTGAATTGCACATTTGTTGACTGGGCTTAATAAGGACTTGGGATTTTTGAATAAGCTGAAGATTGGCAATTTTCTTACCAGGGCTATCATTACTAAGAAGCAAACATTTGGTAATGCCAGTTCTGGATGGAGACTGAGCTCTCATGATGGCTTCTCTGAGGACAAAATGAAATTTGATTTACTACTTTATATTTTCAAAGCCATTGGAAGCCAGGAGACCTTCCTCACTATCACAGCTTTTATTAACTTACTTAATTTGACCATTTGCTTATTTTTTATCTTTTAAAGTTTCGAAATAATAGAGTTTCTGGAAATTGTCTGATGTTTTATATCAGACTGTTTCTACATAAAGGAATGACTAATTCATAGCCAAAGGCATTCTAAAACCACACATACAAAAAAGAGAGTAAGACCAAGCTCCATCCATTCCTCAAGCTCAGCATGCCGTTATCATACTTAATTTTATTTGTAAAAAGAGAAAAAAGAACTATTTTTTTTGTCATGAACATTGTTTTTGGCAGTTGAGTCACTTTATTTTGCACAATGCAAATGATTTTTGTGACAGTAAGATTACTACTCTTGGATGAGTGAGCACATGGAAACAGAGTGGGCCACAAGAGACATCTCTGGGTTGACACTTAAGGAGAAGGGATGTGGGTGCCTGGGTGGCTCAGTGGGTTAAGCCGCTGCCTTCGGCTCGGGTCATGATCTCAGGGTCCTGGGATCGAGTCCCGCATCGGGCTCTCTGCTCGGCAGGGAGCCTGCTTCCCTCTCTCTCTCTGCCTGCCTCTCTGTCTACTTGTGATCTCTGTCTGTCAAATAAATAAATAAAATCTTTAAAAAAAAAAAAAAAAAAAAAAAAAGGAGAAGGGATGTACCTGTCACCCCCCTACCCCTGAAGAGTTAATAAAGAGCCTTCTGGTAACATTCTTTGGAACATCTGTCTCAAGAATTGCAAAACTTCTTGATTTCTCTTTCTGATAAAAATATATCAAATAATATAGTGATACATGATAAAAGTAGTATACTGTCCACATACATAAAAGTCTGCCCTCAATAGCTATTTTCTGAATGACAGACATTTTATCTATGAATATTTTATACATGTATCTACTTACTGATATGCACATACAAATAAACAATTTTTTTTAAATCTCTAATCAAAATTGGATGATTTCATAGTTAACAGTGTATTGAAGTCAGGGCAAGCTAAGTAATTTGCCAGGACCAGTGAAAAAAATGAAAATGCAGGGCCCCTTCTTCAAAAATTACTAAGGTTTTCAAGATGGTGACAAATATGAGGACTTCTAAGCATGGGCCCCTGTTCAAGTGCACAGGTCATGTGCCCATGAAGCTAGTCCTGACTGAAGTATGTGCTACATGTGTAGAATGCTCTTTCTTTCATGCAACAAAAATAATAAATTACTGTCTTTGGGAAGATTAACAGAATGACTCTCTTTTAGCATATGTATGTGCAAATATATGTAAGAAATTAAACAAAAATATATACATCTGTGTGTTATATATCACATACGATATTTCATAATGGAAAGTCTACTTCATATGATTATACTACTATTACATATTTGAATTATGTAACCAAAGCAATTGATAGAAGTCTGTGATATATCGTCCTATATCTTTCCTCTCAGGATTTTACCCCATTTGTATGTTGGGGTGAAAATCAGCAATCTTCATCTCTTTCGCGATCAGCCTAAAATTCTGAATGTGTGGTTTATCCTTAATTCTCTAAGATTCCCTTCCATTCAAGAGGCTTCTGACATGAAAAGGCTAGAGTGTCTCACAGGAGTGGCTCAGAAGAGCATCACAATTTTCTTCTAGTCTTTCAGTTTGCCTTCTGAATAGAAAGAATTCTAGGAAGAAGTATGCTGAGAAGGTTTTCCCCAACATTTATCTAATAATAAAAATAATAATGACAACAACAACAGACATTCTTAAGCACCTGATATATGCCACTCTCTATATGTAAGTCTCTTAATTCTCATAACTATCCAAGGAAGTAATATTATCCCAATTTCACAGATAAAGAAGACATTGCTCAGGTGAGCTTTTACTGTATTGCATTACCTAAATGAGAAGAGGTAGAACCATGATTCAGTGCCAGATCTGTTCCACTATAAATTCCCACAGGAGGAAGGCCAGTCTGGGACTCTAAGTCACCCACATAGAAATGCAGGGTTTTGTCTCCAAAGGTGACCACATCAATTCTTTCTCTTTTTGAAAGCACATCATGAAGAGATGGAGTTAGTTTCCTCTCCTCTTGAATTTGAGCCAACTTTGTGATTTACTCTGACCACAGGACAGAGCAGAATTGCCCAGTGTGAGTGCCAGGCCTAACACAGAAGTGGCATCTTCTGTTTTCTCTGGACAGGAAGCTGGCCTCCATGATGTAAAGGAAACTTGGGCCATACAACTGAAGGATGAACCGTCACGTGAGCATACAGAGGCCACGTGGAAGAGCACTGAGGCACCAGACATATGAGTGGAGCTTTATATCTCCGACACTAGCTCAGCCACCAGCCAAATGCAGCTGGAGCATGACTACCGCCATTGTTGCCTGGAGCAGACAAAACGCCCAGCCAAGCCCTGCATCAGTTCATGACCTAGAGAATTGTAGGCAACAATACATTGCTGTTGTTTTAAGCAACAAAGTGACTTGTCTAGTAGCAGCAGATACTCAAACACAGGGAAACCTGGGACTATTCTCTTTTGGCAAAGGTAGAGATTTCAGCAGCTACAAAGCCCTGGCTGACTGTCTTGAATACAGGCATGTTTGGGCAAAGACATGTTCTGAAACTCCATGGGAGTTCCAGTATAGTTTCTTAGGTCTCCTGTGGGAGAAAACCTATCTGCAGAAGTTTTGATGTGACTTTACCTTTCATCAGAACAAGCCATGAGTACCCTTAATTGTTAGAGGAATGAAATACTTAAGGAAGAATACCTTGCCTGCCTTACGGCTAAATTCACCATTGCTGTTTCCTTCCCAAGATGTCAGAATGATGATATGTCTGGTATTCCACTCTCTCAGTCATGGTTTCTGCTCTTGTGAAAAGCACACAATAATTTAAGATACTTTGTATAAAAAATAAACTTTCCATGGAGGATACTTCTGAAATTCAGGCCTATGCATGGATTTTTCAAATTTCTAAGTTTACCTGCTTATCAGTCCTCTTTGATCATATACTGGCCTCTACCACAGAGCCCTTGGGGATGAGTACTTGATAATTTTAATATGGCCCCAAACTTCGATGTAAAAAGCACAATAAAAGCATCTTGAAAAGTGTTTTTAATATTAATTTCATTTAGTGGCAAATCATGATGAAAGCAGGCACACTTGATTAAATAGAATCCAACTATTTTCAGTAGAATGCAATCAGCTTTCCCTGTTGTATCAAGTTGAGAACTTCATGCAGAAGACATAGTTGGAAGCCTCAGGTTCCTAAGTTGTGGTTCTAAGAGTGACGGCTAAGTACAAGATTGCTTTTTCTTTTTTTCTTTCCCCAACTAAATATACTCTTGAATGCTAGAAAGCATTTAAAAGGAGTTTGAAAGAGTCTTTCCTCTCATATATTTTAGTTGACAACTAAAGTTTGCATTAGTATCTTAAAGGGAGAAAAATAAACTTCTTTGAAAGTGAGACTTTTTTTTTCTGCAACGTGTCACATTTTGTCATTCAAGTAATAGTTGCCCCTAAACTCAGGATCAGTACGTTAGACATTAATCACATCAGTTTTTGGTTTCATTTAGTATCTTCATGTGATGCTAAAGCATAAAGAATGGTTTGAAGCTTATGTCTTCCAAGGTTTTCCAATTACCAACGTTTGACTCTGGCTTTAAATGCTTGTATAACATAATAATTCTAATTAATGCTCCCAGCAGTTCTGTCCCGATGAGCCATATTAGTTACGTCACACAGCATAAGACCAGAGAGAAATTATAGCCTCACATTCTCATGAAAAATAATTAAATAAGCAACAAGAACAGCAAGACTCAGCAAATTCAGTGAAAACAATTACAATCTCCTCTGGCCTTTGGATTCTAACAGCAATAGCTCCCCTTTTGCCTAGTGCATCCAAAACAAACAAAGCTGTATTTCCTGTTTAAGACCTTAACTATTGCCACTCCTGTGCGGTCTCCTACTGGCCAACATAATCTCACAGCTCCAAATAACCCTGCCTTGTCGCCCTGGCAGCACCACGTGCTTAACTCCCACCTCTGTGCCTCTTCTCGCACTGTGTCCTCTGCACGTCGTGTTGCCCCTCCTCTAAGTCAATGTCAACTTATTTGGTGGTTTTAGATCAAGCCTTACATTTCCTGCAGCCTTCCCTTCCCACTGCATCCTCCAATGGAGTCTAGTTAGAGTTCATGGACTCCACCATGTAGTCATCCAGTACATACTGAGCCATCCAAGCTGCCAGGCATTCTCTATGGTGCTGAAGCTAGAGAAATGGAACATACTCTTCCACTTCTCAGGTTGCTGATCATCTCTCCATGGGGACAAGTATGAAAACAAAAGGAAGAATGGTTGGGAAGAGTGCTCTAAGGGAGATTTTTATACAGAGCTAGAGCATTACATATTAGATATACCTAACTCATGGAGTGGGAAGAGGGGAGCAGATGTAACTCTCGGGAGGCCCTTTGCTATTGTGAGAATTGAAAAATCAGCCAAGCAGAGAAGCTAGGTGAGGTCATTTTGGGAACAGCAACCTGAGCAAAAATGGTATTTCCTGCACCTCAGGGTCTCGCTGTATTTTAACTCAGGGATTTCATATTTTCCCCTAGGTCATGGATAGACAACCTATGTATCCTAGTCCTTTTACCATTTTGTGGGGAATCTGCTCTTCTATCTTGCAAACTACGTGAAAGAAATAAGCAGGATATAGTTCAGAAATCAAAAGTAACATTGATAAGGGACAACTGGGTAACAGAGAAAAGAGGGAAAAAAAAACACCCACAAACTACGAGTATTGTGATAGATATGAATGAACTTAAGTCCTCTAGATGAATAGGAAGCCAAACTCAGGACAGTTTTAGCTCAATGAGACAAACTGAAACAAGAGAATGTAATTAAGGAACAGTTTTAAGTTAAATTGCTTCAATGCAGTAGATCCATTCTTTAAAGGAACCCTGAAATCCAACAATGGGCCCAGAGGAGCCTGAACATCATCCTTTTAAAAATTATTTTTGAATTCTTAAAGTGTATCTGCTATAGTGGTCAAAAAAAAAATGCAGATTTGGGGGGCAGTACTCATTAAATTTGGGAGCCCTCTGGAAGAAAATGATACAAATTTACTGATATAAGTAAGTACCTCTGAAGCTCACACTTCACTGAGTTCATGGTCAGTCAGCCTACACTTGAGATATAATAGCTTTAGAGGACCTTGCATCACAAAAGGAACCACACAATTTAACAAGCACACAAATAAGTAGAATACATACAAATATTAGAATATAAGGGTAAGTATGAATACTGTGAGAACAATGGGGGGAGTGGTGAAAGTGAATCAGAAAGAGCCTCCCTCTGTAAGTATCTGTCATTTAAGTTAAGACCTGAGGACAGGGGGTGCCTGGGCGGCTCAGTGGGTTAAGCCTCTGCCTTTGGCTCGGGTCATGATTTCGGGGTTCTGAGATCGAGTCCTGCATCGGGTTCTCTGCTTGGCAGGGAGCCTGCTTCCCCCTCTCTCTCTGCCTGCCTCTCTGCCTACTTGTGATCTCTGTCAAATAAATAAATAGAATCTTAAAAAAAAATTATTTTTTTAAATCTGAGGACAAGGAAGAGGTGGGTAAAAACATTCCCCGCAAAGAACAAGCATGTACAGAAACATCCTGAAGCTGCAAAGGGCATGTGGTATTCAAGAAACAGAACAGTGTGTTTCCTGTCCTGTTTAAAAAAAAAAAAAAACTTGTTACTGAAGCTTTCTAGAAAGGGGATGTGAGAATGTGTCATCTTCTTCATTTCTTCAGGTTTGTGAAACACATTCTAGGCACACTTACCATGACCTTATGACTAAAAATATCTATTACCTGATTTGATTATTACTAACATTTAAATACAGAAGTTGAAGATCCCACAAACACAGCAGGCATTGATGTCTATATTACCCACATTTGGTCTTTTAATCAATAATGATTATTTTTTGGGGTGGGGTCTGATTATGCCAAGAACTATTAAGAAAATGGCTACTTAGCTGCTCCTGAGCTTTCTCTAACCACGTACACAACAAAGAGGATGAAAAATAAAAAGATTCAACTCTTTGCTCACTTGGAAGTATATGTTTTTAATTTTCCTTTTGATTTCTTTAGTCTTACTAGTGATTCAAAGCCAAGAAGTAAATCGATAACTCTTCAAGGAAGACTGAGTTTATGGGAAAATCTCTGCTCAAGAAAATAATTTGTTCATTCAGGCAAGAGTGTTCTTTTCTGCCAACACCAAATTTTCAAGAAAGATTCTCTGTTAAAACGATGCCTAACAGAAAACACTTCATAACTCACTTCCTATGTACAATAAATCCATTGTAATCCTCTTTATGATGAAACCTGCGAGTTTCAGAAGGTCCCTGGCTCCTCAGAAGAGCACTACAGCCCCAGCAAAGGGTTGTCTACCCACTCAGAGCTTCACAGTGGAAAACACAGGGACAGCGAGAGCTCGGAAATCAAGCTTTACCTCAAAAAAAAAAAAAAAAAATCCTCTGTACTATATTAAGTAAGTTATCAAGAACTTCAGAGCAACAGAATTACTTTGGTGCTCTACTGAAAAGGAATTTTCAGAAGTTCCAGTGATTGAATAAGTCAGAAAATTGCCATGGAAAAAACAGCTCTGCAACTTAAAATTTATCCATTAAGAATACTGTGCTTTTGGCCAAGTCTAAACTTAGGTCCTTTTGTCAGTTTCTACTGGTGGAGCAACATGAGACTTGTCAAAAGTGAAAACAAAATTTAGTTGAGCACATTTGAGTGTGTGTGTGTGTGTGTGTGTGTGCGCGCGCGCACGCACATGTATTATATAGTCATGCTAACCATTGTTTAATGAACTGGAGAATAAGTTTTTCACTTATGGGATCGCTAAGGCAGATACAATGGTGAACAGACAGACATAGCTGTCTGTCTGGTCTTGACCCTACAATTTCTTAAGGTTGATGGTGTCCTTAGTGGTTACACCGTGGCTGACCAATCACTTTCTTCTTACCGTGCCCTGATTCCTCACTGAGAGCAACATGCTGCATAATTTAAAGCTCTCCTCTTACAAGGAATCAAACTTTTAGAATTTCAGAGCCAAAAATAATTTTGGGGACCCCTGAGGTGGCAGGACATTAATGGGCCTTGGAACCAAGAAACTTTTTTTAAGATTTTATTTGAGAGAAAGCGTGTGCGTGTGAGCAAGCAGGAGCAGGGGATGGGCAGAGGGAGAGGGAGAAGCAGACTCCCCACTGAGCAGGAAGCCCGAGACACTGGCCGGCTCTATCCCAGGACCCTGGGATCAAGACCTGAGTCGAAGGCAGATGCTTAACCCACTGAGCCACCCAGGCGCCCCAAGAAACTCGTTTTTAAGTCCAGGCTGGGCAACTCACCAGCACTATGTCAATCTAGTCAACCACATTTACATGGTCTTGACTTTAGTAGCTACACAAGAAGAATATTAATACCTGTCCCAGGAGATTAAAATTTTAAAAAGTAAAAACACTGCTTTTTTAAAGTGTTTTGTCTGTATGTGTAGGGGCATATGCACCCAGGCAATGCCCGTTACAGATCACAGGGATTGTCTTGAAATTTGGAGGACGATATTTAAGTTTGCAAGGAGGCTCGCTGGAAGCATTATACAGCAAACTGCAGAAAGCATGTGGCCATACAATACTAGTCCAACTTTTATTATGGAAGAAACAGTTTTCCCCATGTGGCCTATTTAGTATGCTTTGTGTGCAGAACCTGATTTTGGCAGTTTCCACCTGCTCGCAGTTACCCCACTGGGTTTAAGAAGTGAGCACACAGGCTTCCACTGCATCTCCTGGGGGAAAGAGAACAAAGTGGGAGGGTATCTCTACAATGTCTGTCTCATCTTGGGCTTCCAACACTGGTTAATGTGTACAATTTTCTTTTAATTCACTGGTGATAAATCTTTGATTTGACGCTCCTACTGTGATTGTGTTCTAGAGGCTCTTTTTGCTCAGCTGAAATAATGCTTAACTCACAGAGTTGTTTTGAGGGTCAAACTAGCTACTATTCCTGAACAGCCTTGAAAACACAAAATAGAGCTCAAGGAAATGCTAATGGACTAACATTAAATGTGTTATAACTCCTGTGTTTTAATCTGCCTCTTTTTCTTCATTGTTTTGTCTTTACAGGTAATAAGTATTAATTCTAAGTTTAAAAAAAAGAGAAGAAAATACAGAGTAGGAGTAAAAGTAATTTCATTCTAATGAAAACTCACCACCTAGAGAAAAGCACCATTTTTCATGGCACGTGTGTATTTAGTTCTACACAGATAAAATGCTATGCACATTGGTCTGAAAACTTGTATATAAATAACAGTTTTAAGTCATGATTTGTAACAGTGCATAGTACTCCATTATGAAAGTGTAACATAAAGTTCTTGTCCCATCCCCCTTTGTATAATATTGATGTTGTTTCCATTTTTTCACACTTTTAAGCAATGCTATAACCTTGTGGTGTAGGTGTGTGTGTGTGTGTGTGTGTGTGTGTGTGTGTGTGTGCATATGTTAAATAATTTTCATATATTTGGTAATTACATCCAAGGAGTTGTTAGTAGATTGCAGAATGCCTATTTCCCAACATTCAAATCAACACTGACTATTCTCCTTTTTTTATTCATTGGCAATTTAATGAGTTGAAAACTACATTTTATGATTGTTTGGATTACACTCCTTTGGCTAAGTGTATGGTTGTATTTATTATTGGTGTTTATAGACCATTAATATTATTCCTATTAAACTATGAATTTCCTGTAAGCTTCCAATACAATGTTAAATTTCTGATATGCTGCTCTTTTTCATTACATAGCACTATACCAGACACAAAGTAGCAACTGATAGATACTTACATTTGTTTTCTAAAAAAAGCAGAATCAGACCTATGAATACAGTGGTTGCCGGGTGGGGGTTTGGCAGGGATGGACAAAATGGGTGAAGGCAAGTAGGGGGACACAGACTTCCAGTTATCGAATGAATAAGTCACAGGAATAAAGGAAACTGCACAGGGAATACAGTTAATGGTCCTGTAATAGTGTTGTATGATGGCAGATGGTAGCTACACTCTTGGTGAGCATAGTGTAATACATAAACTTGTTGAGTCACTATGTTGTACACCTAAAACTAATGTAACATTGTGTGTCAGCTATCCTAAAAAAAATGCTTGTTTACATCATTTTTAGTCTATTGGAGAATTTATAGCTTTTTTCTTTACGTATCAAGAGGCATTAATAAATGAAATAGATATAACATTATATAAATATATACTAAATATATTAACCCTTTCCTTTGTGTGTGTCACATCTGTCTACTATATACCTGTTATACTATGTAATGTTTTTCCATCTGTCACTTGTCTTTTAATTTATGTATTAAACATTGCCAAAAATATTATTTTATATAAACTTTTTGAAAATGTCACTCTTTTATATTATTATGACACTTTGAAAGTTTTCTCTAACTCTAAATTGCATACTTACATGTCTATGTTTTTTCTAGTAATGATAGAACTTAATTTTTTTTTTTTTAAGATTTTATTTTTTTGACAGATAGAGATCACAAGTAGGCAGAGAGGCAGGCAAGAGAGAGAGGAGGAAGCAGGCTCCCCACTGAGCAGAGAGCCCCATATGAGGCTCGAGCCCAGGACCCTGGGACCATGACCTGAGCCGAAGGCAGAGGCTTTAACCCACTGAGCCACCCAGGCGCCCCACAACTTAACTTGTAAAGCCCATCTGATACTGCTCTAAGATGTGAGGAAGGGGGGGCGCCTGGGTGGCTCAGTGGGTTAAAGCCTCTGCTTTCAGCTCAGGTCATGATCCCAGGGTCCTGGGATCGAGCCCCACGTCGGGCTCTCTGCTCAGCGGGGAGCCTGCTTCCTCCTCTCTCTCTGCCTGCTTCTCTGCCTAATTGTGATCTCTGTCTGTCAAATAAATAAATAAAATCTTAAAAAAAAAAAAAAAGATGTGAGGAAGGTTTGGAGTCAGTCAAGAAAAACCCACCCTTTGTCTTTTTCCTTTCCACAGCAGGAGCACACCTATGCCTTGGCCCTGAGGAGCACGCTAACTATTAGCAGCAAAGAAGCCATCTTGTTTCGTCCATCAAAGGTAAGACAAATACCTGCTGCCAACTCACTAGGTGCCCTGGTACAACAATGCTCACCGCCGACCTGGTCTCCGTGTTCTAGTCTGACCTCTCGCGATGGTCCAGCCAGTGAAGCACCATGCTGCTAATGCTTGGTATTTGTTGCCAGTTGGCTTTCTTTCCCCTCACTCTTACTTCATCCAAAGATGCAACAGTGGTCACCGATGTCAATGTATATCATTAGCCTTCCATGGAAAAATAACCCGAACGGCTGCCCCAACCTTCTAGTGAGCATATTACATCATCCCCTTAAGTACACTGTGGAAAAAGTGTCCCTTCACATATAAACTAGGTGACCGGACTCTGTTAAGCCCCTTCGGAGTGATTCTGGTTAGGAATGTGGTCCTACATGTCTCTTAGTCAAGACGAGGTGGCCAGCTATAGTCTGGCTTCTGTTCCCATACATAAACAGAGGAGAGGTAGCAAGAGCAGCTATTACAAAGAAGGATCCAGGGAAAGCCTCACCAACTAGCCAGATGAGAGACGGTATCTGCTTGAGATGGATCACATGTATTGTACTGTATCATTGCTGTTCAAGAAAAAGAAAAGCGGGGGGGCGGGAGTAGTTTATATCATGGTATTCCATTTAGATAGCATTCTTAAAATAACAAAATTATAGAGATGGAAAACATAGAGGTTGTTATCATGGTTCAGGGCTGGGGAGTACGCTACTGTAAAGGGAAAGCACAGGGGAGTTCCTCACTTGCAAAGGAACAGTTTGCTATATTGATTGTAGCTGTAGTTACACAAACCTACATGTGTGGTAAGATTCAGAACTACACATACACACACACACACACACAAAGTGCTTGTAAAAAGTGGTGACATCTGGGTAAGCTCGGTAGTCCTGGTTTTCATACTGGACCATAATTCTACACTATTTTATTACGGGAGGCAGCCGGATGTAAAGTACAGGTGATCTCACTATACTATTTTTGGAACTTCCTAAGACTTGTAATTACTTCAAAACAAAAACCACACAAAACTAACACAAAGCCCTTTCTAATAAAAGACAGTATTTGGAGTAAGTTATTTCCAGCCTTATAAATGTGAAGGGATAGTTATTCTACATAGTCCGAGGCAGAGAGTAAACCAAATACCACCATATCTGCAGAATGAAGAGAGAACACGGGGGCCTTCGGTTCTCCTGCACCCAGTCCCTAAAAACAAACTGGACTCGAAGGCTCGAAGTCAGTGAACCTCCAGTAGTCAGTACACTTTTTACATCATCTGTGTTTGAACTGAATGTTTGTGTACCTCAAAATTTATACCTTGAAACACTAACCGATGGTATTTGGAGGTAGGGCCCCGGGGAAGTACTTAGGTTTAGATGAGGTCGTGAGGGTGGAGCTCCCATAATGGGGTTCACATCCTTGTAAAAAGAGAAAGACCAAAGTTTGCTCATGCTTTTGCCCTCCCTCCCCTGTTTCTCTCTCTGCCATGTGAGGACACAGCAAGAAGGCAGCCATCTGCAAACCAAGAAAAGGGCCCTCACTAGGAAACCAAATCCGTCAGCATCTTGATTTTGGACTCCCAGCCGCCAGAATCATGAGAAATAAATGCCTGTCGTTTATGCCCCCCAGTCTATGGTATTTTGTTATGGCAGCCTGGACAGACAAACTCAGTCTGGGAAACCCTCCTGAAATCCCTAGCATAAATAAGTGACTTTCCTTTAATCTCCCACAAGACTTTGTTTCTTTCTCTACTCCTGAACAGTGAGATGGTATTTATTTCTTCGCAGGCCGGAAATCCCACTGGATTGTGAATAAGAGAGGATTCTACTTATCTTCCTCTCCCTCTACACTATGGCATGTCTGGAAAGTGTAGATACTGTCTTAGTCTGTTCAGGATGCTAAAACAAAACCCCATAAACCATGTGGCTTTTAAGTAACAGAAATTTATTTCTCATAGTTGTAGAGACTGGAAAGTCCAAGATCAAGGCACTAGCAGATTTGGTGTGTCATGAGAGCCCACTTCCTAGAGGGCTCTTTGGTATAACTTCACACGACAAAAGAGACTCTGGGGCCTCTCTGATAAGAGCGCTAATCCCATTCATGAGGCGCTGTCCTTATGACCTGATCCCTTCTCAAAGGCCCCATCCCTTAATAACATCACGTTATGGGACAGAATTGTAACACGTGAATTTGGGGAGACAGACATTTAGTCCATAGCAGGTACTAATAAAATTCTGTTGAGAAACAGTAATGAAGTAAACCTGAATTAAAGCGTGAATGAGCAAGAACAACGAGAACTGTCAAATATTATGTGAAGATATAGAATACACAAGTGTGTCCTGTGGTCCCATATTATGATGTGATTTTTATCTTCCATTTCTTAGTTTTTTTGAATCAAGAGCAGAAAGAAAGGGCTTAAGGTTGAGGTCAGGGTTAGGGTTCAAGTGGAGGGTGAAGGCAGAGTGACAGTAAAGAAAATCAAATAACCACATTGTGTTTGTTAAGGCTAAATTTTCTAAGAGACTGATAGTAGTTTACATGGAATTAAATAAGATGGGAAATGGTTTCTCTGTCCCATGTAGACATGTGTCCAGTAGGGAATTTTCCAGGCCGGGAGGACAGAATTGCCACAAGCAGGGAGCAGGTTCCTTCCATCTTATTCTGCCACCTGCCGGGCTGGTTTCCTCCTCTGAATGGTAGACTTTGGCCACTGCCACAGCCCAATTTTAGCTTACAGACAGAGGAAAGACTAGGTCTAGGACCAGCAGCTTTGCCTCTAGGGAGATGACATGAATGCTTTCATGCCATGGCTTGAGCCTGGTTAGAGACAAGGGAGTCTAGGAAATGCAGGCTGGGCTGCAGAGGCATTATCCCCGGCTTACATTCTGTAGATTCTCAAGAGACATGTAATAACACATAGCTATGCATTTGTCTATAACATCTGAAAATCAATCAACTGTATTTACTCAACAATATTTAATCCTACTCACTTTTCTATGGGGCTATCTTTGAATTCACTTCCCAGCTCTGCAACATACTAGTTGTATTGACCTTGAATCTAGACTTCAGTTGTTTTTCATCCTTAAACAGTTACACTGACACCTTTCAAGACTGCTTTGTGACAACTGTAGTAATTAAACAAGATAATTTATTGCGACAGTTACATGTGATAATGAATGCAAGTTGCTTCTCATGGATGCTGTGCTCAAAATGGTAGCTCTTATTTGTAGGTGGCATATTTCATTATCATCTTTTAAAATGCTTACTAGATGTTCTTATTTTTAGACCATTCCTATGCAAAATCAACTGTGTAGCGTGACAAAATTTGGACTTTTTGGCTTGCTAGGTTTCGTGGAAGGTTGGGGATTAAATCCCTCCAACCAGTGCAGAAAAAGTAACTAACTCACACATAGATTACTAGATGCAGAACCAAATGTGCCAGCCATCAGTATATTTCACATATAGTAAAGACAGATGCATTTGAGAAATATTTTCCAGTAATTTTCAAAGTTTAATATATTCCTAAATTTTTATCTATTTGAATATATAAAAGAGAGAGGATATATTCTGGGAAATTTTTAAACTCTGCATTAATCACGGTGATAACTTTGCAGTCTGCATTTTTGTAAATATATGAGATGGATGTAAAGGAAAGAAAAATATGTACACACTTAGCATATGATCTATAAATCAGGAGACAAAGGACTACGAGAACACAGTAACACATATGTAATTACTGTGCTTCAATTAAAACACGTGTATTTCTAAATTTAACGCAGAGCTTTGACTTATTTTAAGAAAATTCTGTATTATTCTTCACACTTATATTAAGGTTCAATTCTAGCATATATACAATGTACTAGATAAGGGATAATAAAAAGGTTATATCCAGCATGCCAAATTCTGATCAATGGCTAGTGGTTAGTGTTGGGTAGTGCTCATAATGATTCTGAAGTCGTGTTTGGCAGGAGTGGGAAAGAAGTCTGGAATTAGTTGGTCATGTCTGTCATGAACACTGCAAACACCTAGGCATTTGTTTGGGTTCCTGTCACCTTGCATTATAATGCAGGCTGGCTCTTCAATGATTAGTAGAGTGCCTGGAACAAATGTGCACATTGCTACCCCCCACAAAGGAACCAATGAATTCCCCTTTAGCGATTTCATTTTTCCCAAGTAAGTTATTATGATTTCAATCTTTCAAAAGACTTGATAAAGTAAAAGCAGTATTAGGTTCCTATCAAAAGTGAGAGGAAGATACAGATATTTCTCATATACCTGCTGGCCCCACATATATATAGCATCCTCTGTTATCAACATCTCCACCAGAGTGGTACATTTGTTACAAATGATGTACTGACATTGACACATCGTAATCACCCAAAGCCAGGATTTCACATTAAGGAACTCTTGGTGTTATATAGTCTATGGGTTTAGTCAAATGTATGACGGCATGTATCTATCCTTACAGTATCATACTGAGTATTTTCAATGCCCTAAAACCTTACTGGGCTCTGCCTCATCATCCTTCCTGCCCCCACTTTTGGTAACCACTGATCTTTTTACTGTCTCCAGAGTTTTCTAGAACATTATATAGCTGAAATCATATAGCCTGTATCCTTTTTAGATTAGCTTCTTTCACTTAGGAATATGCATTTAAGATTCTTCTATATCTTTTCATGGCTTGATAGTTCATTTCTTTTTAGCACGGAATAATATTCCATTGTCAGGATGTACCACAGTTTATCCATTCACATGCTGAAGGACGTCAATGAGCACTTCCATGTTTTGGCAATTATGAATAAAACTGCTATAAATACCCATGGGCAAGTTTTTCTGTGGACATATGTTTTCAGTTTTCAACTCCTTAGGGTAATACCAAGGAGTCCAACTGCCTGATTGTATGGAAAGAATATGTTTAGTTTTGTAAGAAATCGCCAGAGTGTCTTCCAAAGTGGCTGTACCATTTGGCATTCCCACCAGCCAAGCGAGTTCCTCCTGTTCCAAATCTTCACCGCATTTGGTGCTGTTGGTGTTCAGGACTTTGGCCACTCTATAGGTGTGGAGTGGTACCATGACGTGAATCTTCTTTTCATATGCTTATCTGCCACCTGTCTATCTTCTTTGGTGAGGCATCTGTTCATATCTATGGCCTGTTAATTTATTTTTATTTTTAAGTAGGTTCCACACCCAACATGGGATTTGAACTCAAGACCCTGAGATTAAGAGTTGCATGCTCTACTGACTGAGCCAACCAGGCACCTGTCTATGGTCCATTTATTAATCATGTTGTATGTTTTCTTTTTCTTGAGTTTTGAAAGTTGTTTGTATGTTTTGGGTAACAGTCCTTTAGCAAATGTATCTTTTGCAAATATTTTTGAGCTCTACACATTTTCCCTGGACCTAGTGCCATAGATTGAATTACCATCTACATTTTGGGGCCTGATTTTATTGTTTGCTAACACAGGTATTATTATCAATCTCCTTTATTTCTTGCCATCTCCCACTTTCAGACAACAAACTATGATGGAAATCTGCTAGGGAACTTTCTGATCAAAGTAGAGGAAAACTTCTTGGGCTCATCCCTTCCCTTCTCATCCTTTGAACTCAGAAATGATGCCTAGATCTAGGGCAGCTAAATACCATTAAGAGGAGATAGTAAACAAACAAACAAACAAACAAACAAACAAAAAACCCAGAACACTCTAGGTTATAGAAGAACAGAAATCTAAAAAGTGACAAGATTTTTATGGCATTTTTGAGCAACTAAAACAATGCCTAAAACTGCTGGCCTCAAATTATTTTTAGGAAATATTAAGAAATATATTTAAGAAAATATTATTTAAGAAAAATAAACTTGCAAATAACAGAATTTGTATTCTCAAATTCTGTGTCTATATGGGTCCTTTGCCTGCCTATATGTATTTAAAGGGTCTTTACTCTTGATGGCTTTTCTCTCCCACTGTCCCAACTAGCTCTGCCACTTGCTAACTGGGATATTGAGAGTATCTTTAAAAACTTATTTAAAGGGGCGCCTGGGTGGCTCAGTGGGTTAAAGCCTCTGCCTTCAGCTCAGGTCATGATCCCAGGGTCCTGGGATGGAGCCCCACATCAGGCTCTCTGCTCAGCAGGGAGCCTGCTTGCCTTCCTCTCTCTCTGCCTGCCTCTCTGCCTACATATGATCTCTGTCTGTCAAATAAATAAATAAAATCTTTAAAAAAAAAACAAACTTATTTTAAAAAGTGAATGTAGGGGCGTCTGGCTGGCTAAAGTGGTTGAGTGTCCAACTCTTGATTTCTGCTCAAGTCATGAACCCAGAGCCCTGCTCAGCAGGGAGGCTCAAGCAGGGAGGCTACTCTCCCTCACCCCTGACACATGTGTGCTCTCTCTCTCAAATAGTCCTAAAAATAAATAAATAAATGAATGAATATGGATTTACAGAGAAGTTGGAAAGATAGAACAGACAGTTCCTATATGCCCTTCACCCAGCTTCCTCTAATATTATGTTACATAACTATGGTACATTTATTAAAACTAAGAAATTTACAGTGGCACATTATTTTTCACTCTAGACTTTGTTTTTTGCCAATTTTTCCATTAATGGCCTTTTCTGTTTCAGGGTCCAATTCAAGATCCCATGCTGTATTTTGTCATTGTGTCTCCTTAGTGTTCTTGAAAGATGTTTCTCAAACATAAATTGGGGATAATATCCACACCAACTTATAGGTTCTTTGCAAGACGTAGATGAGCAAACACAGGCTATGCACTGTGGACAGATATAGCATATGATATTTGCAGTATTAAAGAGAGGTGACAAATATTCTTGTACCTGAATATTTGTGGGAATATTCATTATTTCTTCTGGATCAGAGACATAGAAATGGAATTAAGGGATAAAAAGATAGCTACATTTTAAATTATGACTGGCACAATCAAATTTTTCTACCAAATAATATACTAATATGAATTAGAATATTCATTTTCCTATGACCTCTCTCCTAGTGGATTGCTAACAACTGTTTTCAGTCCTGCTTATGAGATGATGTCTCTTAGTTTTTAATACTCAAATATCTCTGATTACTACTACAATAATGCATTCTTTTAAAAGTTTATTGGCCCTCTCGGGGTGCCTGTCTTGCTCAGTCTGTACAGCACGTGACTCTTGATATCAGGGTCATGAGTTCAACCCTAGGTTGGGCACAGAGCTTACTTAAAAATTTAAAAATAAATAAATAAATAAATAATAAAGATTTGAAAGTTTACTGGCCATCTGCATTTTTCCTTTTGCCAAATGTCAGGTCATATTCTTATTGATTTGTGTGGTCTGTCCTATATTCTAGAAGTTAACTCTTTATATGTCATATGCACTGCAATATTTTCTCTCGGTCCTATACTTGAACGTTAACTTTGGCACACATTTTAAAAAAACTTTGACCACAGTAATCTTTATATAATAAAACTTACTAACATTAATATTTTACCTTATGGCTTCTGGAAGTAATGTTTCACTTAAGCTGGTATTTCTTAAGGTATATGCTATTATAATAACTTTATAGATATTTTAAACCAGTTACTATATTAATTGACCTGGATTTTTATTTTTGTACATGATATAGAGGAAGGTGGCTTCATTATATGTTGGTAAACTCCCATATATGCCATAAATTCCATCTAATTTCAATAAAATTACGTTTAAATATTTAGGCAAATCTACTATCAGATCAGATCATCTGAAATGTTGTTCTCTTCCATTAAATCTGATTGTCAGGGTAGCTACATTTAAAATTTCTATTATTATTGTCAATATCCAAGGAGAAATATACTAAGAAACAGAAAGAGCAAGACCCTGAGAGCAGGGGTGCATACTGAGAGAAAAATAATCACAAGGCCCAAGGAAAATTTTGCCCATGAGCACAATTATTTTCCAGTGATATGTGGGTAACAGTTCTCTATCTCTGTCTCTGTCTCTCTCTTTCACACACACACACACGTTTTCTCTCTCAGGATAACAAAATTAAGAGCTCGGATGTAAGCATGTGTAATGTCACTTTTTTGTTAAAGATTTTATTATTTATTTGACACACAGAGAGAGAGAATGCATGGTGAGGAGAGGAGCATGGAGAGAGGGACAGGGACAAGCAGACTCCATGATGAGCAAGGAGCTGGACACGGGGCTCAGTCTCACAACTCTGAGATCATGGCCTGAGCCAAAATCAAGAGTCAGATGCTGAATCAACTGAGGCACCCAGGCACCCCTGTAATGTCACTTTTAATGGTAAAAATGTGTGTTCTGTGAATAAAATTACTTACCTATTCATTTGGTATGTTAGAAAATTCAATATAATTCTGATAATGGCATTAATGAAAACTGGTTTCTGATACCCATCATCCTTTTTACTACCTTAAGACTTAAAATGCAAAAAAAAAAAAAAAAAAGCAGATTTTTTGAAACCCTGATTTTATATTAAAGGGGTAGCAATTCACATGCGAACATGATTGTGAAGAGAAGCTACTCTTAGAGTCACCTCCACTCTACTCAACACCCTTTTAGAATTTTTTAAAGCCTCCCTCTGGAAAGTTCCTTATGGCTTGGGTACAAACAATACTTCTTCTGTTAGGAATAAAGTACCCCATCTTCTGTAAGCTTCAATTCCACTCGAGGGTGCAGGGCTTAACTAGGCAAGCATGGGCTGAATTTGTACCCCAAATTACCCCCATAGCCAGGTGACTGTATGCAGAGCAAAAAATGTACAACCATGGGCAGTAGTTTCTATGCCTCTGACTCATTAAAAGCTTCATTAAAGGGCACCTGGGTGACTCAGTGGCTTAAATATTTGCCTTAGGCTCAGGTCATGATCCCAGGGTCCTGGGATCAAGCCCTGCATCAGGCTCCCTGCTCAGGGGGGTAGTCTGCTTCTGCCTCTCCCTCAGATTATGCACTCTCTGTTTTTTTTTCTCTCTCTCTCAAATAAACAAAATCTTTTTTTTAAAGTTAAAAAAAATAAAATTAAAGCTTCATTAACTCTACCAGTTTGAAGGTTGATGTACTAGAAAGATATTCTTTCCCTACAAATCAAATGTTATAGTAAGAGAGCGAATTATATATATATATTTACATATAAAATATAATTTTATATATTTATATAAATATTATATAAATATTATATAAATACTATAGTAATGAAGGCAAATGGTCCCAGTCATCCCCAATCAAACACCCTGGAACTAAACTATCAAGAGTGGATAAATTGTCACTGACAATTGATATTATACTCATTATTACTGCTAATAGAGATATAGCTATTTATAAAACAAATCAAAAAAATAAATTTACCACTGTGGATATACTATCCATTAACTACACTTGATTTTGCATTTATTTCTAGCTGCATTTAAGTCATTAAAGTCATTAGTCCTTTGGGTAGGTTCTGTAATGCCTTATTTTATGGCTCCCAAAGTGATGCGACCTAAGAATTACTTGGCTCAATAATGTACACGGAACAGAAAAGAAGTAAGAGGACAAAGTGCCCTGGGTGCACATAAGCAGTGCCTCTACAGGGCACTAAAGGCAGAGGGAAAATTATTCATCAGAATTAGGAATTAGAGCTGATCCTCTAAGATTTAAAAGAAATCTCAAGGGCCTAGAAGTTCCCCTTTTGTTAATTTAGTATCTTTACTGAAGCAGGATTCTAATAAGCCTTTTACAGAGCTGTGTAAGATGGAGCACCATGAAAAAGTCAAGACAACAACCCAACACAATCATTAGTCAGCCTTAACATTATTCTCTCAAAAGATCCCCTGAGAAAAACATTAGCAAATGTTTGTTGACCACAGACCTTACTGGACAGAAGAAATGTTATTCTTGCTTCTGGTTGTGACAATTAAATGTTTAAAAACTGTTTAATTCACTAAGTGGATATTAACTTTTGATGATTAAAACCCCAAAGTATATTTTGAAACAAGCTACCCTTAGATGTATGTCGGTATTGGTCTCCACGTATTGAACAAAAATTGTTCTTTTGAAACCAAACAGTACTCTTCTATCTGCTTCCTTAAAACAGTCCTCCGCCATATGGGAAATAATTAAATAATTGCATTGTGTAAAGCTGAAAGCTCTTATTAAAGGATGGTTAAAATAATAAGTACTCATAGAGAACATAGGCAGTGCAATGTAGAGCAGTAGTAGGCCAAAGGGAAGCTGGGGTCATCCACTCCAGTACTTTTCACTAATTCACGAACGATTCCAGGTTCCAGCTTTCTCTTCTCCTGCAGTCTATAGCAAGGATGTAATTGGTTGTTAGTCTGAAAATTGGGGGTTTTTTGTTCATTCTTTTCTTCTGATTTGGACCTCATCACCATATTTCTTTTATAAATGAAAGATCATGAAGGGGAATAGAATATGTCACCCCAAAATACAGCTCTTTGGCATAAAGGCTGATTATTTTTAAAAAACAGCAGACATAGGAAAAGCTCTGGAAACCAAATAGGAGTTACCCTTTTATAAGAGATATTTACATTTATAAGAGAAATCTCCATTTGTACAGATATCATACTCCCTGTACCAGAATAAGGAGAATGACTAAATCTCTAGAAATTCTCATCAGTGGATAAGGCATGGACTTAAATCTCTATAACAACTTTACCCTTGTTTACTGTGCCTTTCCTGAAAACTGGTTGTCCCCTCCCCACCACCACCAAACATCTTTTGTCTTTAGCTAAAGATGATATTTAAGGTGATGGCTTGGGCCATTTTAAAGAGTTACGCAGTTTTTTCCTGGTGTCCCACATGTCTACAGGAGGTGTCCCTAACACATACAGGAAGAAGTGTATCTGTTAGTAAACTTCTGTTTTTTTCACATTCATCTGTCTTTTTTTATTACTGGGGGCAGGGGTTGTCTCAACTAAGCACCTAGAAGGGTAGAGGGAACATTATTTTTTTCTTGCCTACAATCTTGTAAAAATTGGTAGTAAGAAACCTCACTAAAATGGAGTCAGGAGGCTTTAGGAGGGGGAATTCTCACACCCCTACCACTCACTGTCAATTGCAGACCCAAAAGAAAGACTGACCTTGCACCTGAATACTACTTTAGTATTCCAGCCCAAGAGAAAGAGACACTTATCCAACCCTCCGAAAGCTCAAAGAAAAGCTACCATACTTCAAACTCCCAGTTTATTCCAATGGACTTTTAGTTCATAATAGTCCTCCCAACTTACCCTCTTTCTCCTTAAAAACCGTACCTCTCCCTTATTCCCCAGACTTGCCTATGGTTTTGCCACAACTTGTTTATTCCACATTGCAATTCTCTTTTATTCCTGAATGAACCCCTCTTTTTTGGGTAAAAAACAGGCAGTTTTTATCTGGTTAAGGTTAACAATCTCTATACATATTTCTTACTCATTTTCTCTGTGGCCTCTGTGACATTTGAGACAGAACTTCAGTGAACAAATACTTACTGGCCATTTAGTAAAAATACTTAGTAAGTCCATATTTGTTTCCATTATTGTTAATTTAGTATTAAAAGATGTATTTCCTGTATGTTTTATAGTGTAGTACTAGCAACAATTTTTTTTAGTAAAAGCAAATTTTAGTATTATACTCCTGTAGTAAGGATCAGTATTTCACTTAAGATATATAACAATGTGGAAAAACTGTCAAAAGCAGTGGGAAACTGAAACTGGGTGACTGGCAGGTCAAGTAATGGGTTCTATTTGATGGTAAGAGTACAAATTTATTTTTATGGTGATTGGAAGCCTTGAAATTGTTTTTAGAGAAAGATCAGAAAAGGAGTAGTATTCCTAAGAATCAACCCTAAATTATACTTGTAATATAAATATATCATCCTATGTAATCCTAACAATTTACTTCAAAGTGGAGAAGGCATTGCCCTGATGTTACAAATAAGGAGTGGTATTAGAAACAATATATTGCCCCACATAGTACACTCAGAGTTGGTCTGATATCAAAATCCGTCCCTTTTCCCTTCCTATCATTTGGGAGTGGTGTGGAGCATGTAGTGAATGGGAATGAAACTAAACATACAGAGAATAATACATACAGAATACAGAATTATTCCAGGACTCTTGCTATAGATGATAGCAGGGGATGCTGAGCTCCTGAACATAGGCTATAGAGGTAGATAATGAGAGGAGAAAACAGATCCAAGTAATATCTAAGAGAAAAATATCAGACACATTGGAGAACAGAGAGAAAAGAAAAAATGGCATCATATTTCAGCTTTGGTGATGAAAAATGACAGGTGATTTTTATCAAGATTTTAAACAATGCAGAAAAATGCCCCACCCCCTCTTTAAGAGGGGGGCATAATGATTTGATTAATGTTGTTTGTGTTGAATTTTCTTTTAAGAATTATTATTTATTTTAGAGAGTGCATGTGAAAGCGAGGGGCAGAGGGAGAGAGAGAATCTCAAGGAGACTCCATGCTGATTGTGGAACCTGACTTGGGGCTCGATTTCACAACCCTAAGATCTTGACCTGAGCCAAAATCAAGAATCAGATGCTTAAGCAACTGAGCCACCCAGGTGCCCCTGTCTGTATTGAATTTGAAGTACCCATTTGATAACCAAGTAAAGTATCTAAAGCAGGTAACGAAGGTCTAAGCCCTTATAAGGGTGGTAACTGATCACATGCAGAGTGTATGTAAATTGAGATAAGAAGAAGGTCATGGTAGTACCCTGACAAAGATGAGTATTTAAGGCAGAAGTCCATGAATGTACTTTGAAATCCCTTGAAGTTTTTAACATTTATATGTGTGAGGGGGGTTATCTGTCATTTTGTTAATAGTGTTTCCAGATTAGTAAGTTTCTCAATTGGGTATTGAGAGAGATAGTCCATGAACCTGAGTGTTTCTGCATGTTCTTACTGGGTGTGCCAAGAATGCAAGGCCACAGTGGCTCTTTATTCAAGCCATTTGTTAGGGTTGGGTTAGCAGGAACAATCCAGAGAGATGAGTAGGCTTGCTATAAAAAGGAAGATATCCTAAGCTCAGTATTCTTCAGTTGCAATGCAAACCCACTACATGTGGAACATTCTGGGCTCCTCCACATCAAGACCATGTGACTCTGGAGAAAGGGGAACCAAAACAAACACCCTGATGCTCATAGGGCCTGTTGTGCTATGAGTAATAAAGTGCTTTGTCTTTGACTCAGGAGTCTTATGTCTTCTGTGAGCATCCATAAAATAGTCAAAAGGCTAGCTTAATAATTTATTAGCTTTTATGTAAGGTAAAATCAAATTCTACCCCTGAAAATGGATCATAATGCATTTTGTAAAAGTTTGACTACCACAGGTGAGAAATTAAAGTTGAGCCTATATGTAAACCTGAGAAAGGATAAAATATAAGAGTGATTTTATGGAAATAAAGGATGTCAGAGGTATAAAGAAAAAAAACAGAAGAGAAGGTAATCCCCCAAATTTATGAAGTTCAAGTAAACAAAGACTGAAAAATGATAAGCA
This sequence comes from Enhydra lutris kenyoni, assembly GCF_002288905.1. Classification (NCBI taxonomy): domain Eukaryota; kingdom Metazoa; phylum Chordata; class Mammalia; order Carnivora; family Mustelidae; genus Enhydra; species Enhydra lutris. Next base: position 7,677,584 of record NW_019154107.1, on the reverse strand, counting down.
AACTTGACAATTAAGTTACTTGGGATCTGAATGGAAGCCAGTTCAGAGGAATGATGTGGGAAGTAAACTTTGGAATAAGTAGGACAGTGGTTCTCAATCATGTCGGTCTCAGGACTCTTAAACTCATAAATTATTGAGGACTCCCGAGAACCTTTATAAATGTTGGATCTATCGATATTTATGTAATAGAAATTAATACTAATTTTTAAAACAAGTGTTTACTTATTAATTCATTTTGAAGTAACAATAAACTCAGTGCTAAATAACACACTACAGAAAATGTGATTTTCCAAAACAAGAAAAAAGTGGAAAGAGGGGCACCATTTTACATTGTTGTGAATCCCTTTACCACCTGGCTTAATAGAATATAAGTGGATTCTCCTATTTATTTCTTCACTCAGTCTGTTGTGACATCACATCTTGAGGTCTCTGGAAAACTCTAGTATACATTTATGATGGAGTGAGTGAAAAAGGTGAACAGTGTATTAGTATTATTATCATAATAGTTTTGACCTTAAGGCCAGCCCCCCCCAAAAAAAAACTTTCTCAGGTTATGTCCCCAGGGTCCCTGAATAACATTTTGAGAACCTCTGGAATAGAAGAAATCTAGATATTTATGTGAGATACCTTTTAGTAGCCATGCCAGACCCCAAAACAAAGAATAAAGATATTGCCACTGGTGGAAAGGAGAAAGGTGTTCAAGGAAAGGATAGTTGATTATCTGCTTTGATCTTCTATGAATCTTCTATAAAAGTAAAACTATTTGCTATTAGAAGACGAGTAGTGGTTACTTGTGAGCAGGAGGTGAGCAGAAACCCCAAGGGGGGCAACAAGAGGCGTCTAGGGAAGCAAGGTACTGGTACTGTTTTTTGATCTAAGTGCTAATTCCATGATCGCATTCAGTTAGTAAAACTTAAACGAGTTATATATACTTATCACTCCCACCTTTACTGTATGTATACTACACTTGAGTAAAAAGTCAGAATATATAAAAGGAAAGTGTAAGTGCCAGTCTCATTATCTCTACTACTTTCTAAAACACAAGACTTCACTCTGTCAATGAAATAAGGCTGGAAGCAAGCATAGTTTGATTGACAGATGATGGAGGCAGAAGCATGTATGTATGAAGTTAAAATTTATATTGCAATTTAAAACCAAAAAAAATCAAACTTTTAAAATAGTGACGAAGCTAAACATTCATTAGAGTTATGTTTATACTTTCATTTCTATACAAACTGAATGTTTCTCAGTTGATGATAATCATTACCACATGCCTGACAGGTAGACTGATTTCATTTCCCAGCTCTGTTAGAAGGGAATGGCGCCCCTCCTTCTGTTTCCAGTAAACTCCTCCACCCCGTCAATATTTCCACTCTGCACGAGCTTTTTTAAAAGGTAGAATCTTGGCTGGCTTAACGATTCTCTTCACTTGAATGCTGTGAAAGGATATTAATTAATAAGGCTTATCTCTTTCTATGTATTAATTCCAAGCTCAGTACGAATGTACTGTTGTTGGGCTCTGAGAAAGTGCCAAAAATAATTTTTAATGTGACACAGAAAAGTTCCCCAAGAGATGGTTTTCTTTGTTATCTGTGATTCTCACTTAGTATGAACAATTTACAGGAAAGTCTCAACACATCTCCAGGACACACTTAAAGCTCTAAGTCTGCAGCACTTACACTAATGTGCTCCCCTGTTAAAGACATAAAATGTGTCATAACTAATAGACTCTTGTTGTGGGCTAGTGACACAGAATATGCTTAACACTTTCATGAATATGCCAAAGGAGTGATCCCTTCAGTTTTCTTGGGCATGAGACTAACTTCTTTACACCTCCGTGTAAGCTAGAACAAATATGTCATAGTTTGTAACAAAAGAAGCATTATTGAAAGTAAAAGCAACTCATTCAATGCCATAATGGTGAAATGAACTAAGAGCCACACCGGTGGAAAAGTCTTGCAGCGGAGCGCAATTTCGCTTTGCTTAACACCAGGAAAAAGGCTTTAAATAACAGCAGACAAGTTATTTGAATAGAATAGAATATTTTTGCCTAACCATTCCATTAATCCATCGTCTAGTGTCAGAAGAACACTAGAGGCTATCTTAAAATAATAAAAGTATTGTAACTACTTTCACTGTAGGAAAATGCCCTATTCGACAGTGTGATCACTATTAAGGGCAATCATTCGTACTTTCATATACTTCTTGTTTACTTTGGAGTTTAAGCAGTATTAATCACCACTCCTTCTTCAGAGGAAAAGCACATTAAAACCCATGAAGAATGCCTCCTTGCCGCAGTATTTACTAGCAACAGGCTCTGATCTGAAACATTAGTTGAGCGACATAAAAATGCAGAAACGCACAGGCAATATTTTAGATTAAAAGGGCGACGAGCTAGGGGAGAAAAACACAAGACAGAGACTTCAATTTTGCGGAGGTTTTTTAAGTTACTGAAGTAATTCCAGTAAATCCATGATCTCCATGTCATCGGCAGCTAATTAAAATGGCTATACAGCCCGATGTCCTGCTGGTATGAAATTTCACAGGTTGGAATAGCTAACGTAATGGAGAATTCTTGAATTAAACCAGTTGGTATCAAGGGATTCACTCTTAGAAGGTATGAGACAAGTTAATAGGCTAATCTGAAAAGCATACATAGGGCGCTTTTGCAAAAAGTCTTGAATTTCAGGATTAGGCACGTTGGAGGAAGGCCAGGAGGTTCTATGAGATAAACTCCCGGCCCTTTCCACATTTCATTTTGCACTGAGCTCCACAATTCTGAAATGAGCAATTCTGTACATGTAGATTCTCTGCAACAGTGGTCTTTACTTTTTTTTTTTTTTTTTTTTTTTTAAAGCAGCAGAATCCCTTGGAGGGCTTCTTTTATTTTATTTTATTTTTTTCAGTTCCAAGATTCATTGGTTATGCACCATACCCTGTACCCTTAGAGGGCTTCTTAAAACACTGATGGCTGGGCCCCACTGCCAGAGTTCCTGATATGGAAGGTCTGAATTGTGGCCTGAATTTACATTTCTAATAGATTCCGTGCTGATGCTGAAGTTGCTCCCCCTGAGATCACACTTCTAGAACAGAGCTCCGGAAAATAGCCATGTTCCTGCCTGTGTTCTCAAAGTTGAATGTGCATGTGAATCTCCTGCTTATCTTATTAAAATGTATACAAAACACATGGGGACCCTGTGAAAATCCAGCTTCTTAGTAAACCTGGTGATGCCAATTTCTCTGCTCTGGGGAACACACTCTGAGAAACAAAGAACTACAATCTCTTAGTATGAATCCATTTATCATACTATTCCTTTCTTCATGAGAAAAACTGGATAGAGCTTCAAAGCCCTGGGTAGGGGAAGGACTGTGAGGGAGAGGAGAACAAAAAATTGAAGCTGGGGTGAAGCTCAGAAAGCAGGTGTCACGCTAAAGGCAAAATAACCAACTTCACAATTGTTCATTCTGTCACTTTTTCTCCCAGGTAGTATGAAATGTAGACTTTTTTTTTTTTTTTTGAAGATTTATTTATTTATTTATTTGACAGAGAGAGTTCACAAGCAGGCAGAGAGGCAGGCAGACAGAGAGGAGGAAGCAGGCTCCCTGCTGAGCAGAGAGCCCGATGCGGGGCTCGATCCCAGGACCCTGAGATCATGACCTGAGCCGAAGGCAGCGGCTTAACCCACTGAGCCACCCAGGCGCCCCTGAAATGTAGACTTTTTAATGGTTTATATCGCATTTATCTAACTTTGAAATTAAGTGTTCAGAGCCCAGTAGATTTGAAATAAAACATTTTTATCTATATTCTCTGAATGGGTTCTTGATTTCTAAAATTTCAAAAGGAAACAATGGAAACTAGAGAATTACTCCTTCTTTTTACAAAACGCTCAGTTACCTGTCTGTGTCCTGTCTCAAACTTTATAGCCATCAACTCTCTAGTAGCAATACTCAGCCTTCAATGTATCCAGTGATTGTATATTTTTAAAGGTTTTATTTTTAAGCCATCTCTACTCCTATCTAGTGGTTATAGATGAGCTAGTGACTACCGTAGAAGGTAATGGGCATCTGATGCTACGTTTTCTTTAAAAAAAAAAAAAATGTGTGGGCGCCTGGGTGGCTCAGTGGGTTAAGCCTCTGCCTTCGGCTCAGGTCATGATCTCAGGGTCCTGGGATCGAGGCCCGCATCGGGCTCTCCGCTCAGCGGGGAGCCTGCTTTCTCCTCTCTCTCTCTATGCCTGCCTCTCTGCATACTTGTGATCTCTTTCTCTCTGTTTCAAATAAATAAATAAAATCTTTAAAAAAAAATGTGTACAAATTATACTTGGCAAAGAATAAAGAAAGAAAATAAGAACTTTTACTCCAAACCAAAACCTTTTGTTTACTCTGGTCTCTATGTTGACATATGTTCCAGATTTCCAGTGGAGAATTTCTTGCACATACAAGAGTTCTTTGTATATTTTGGTTAACAGTCCTGTATCAGACATGTCTTTTGTAAATATTTTCTCCCATTCTGTGGCTTGTCTTCATTCCCTTGACACTGTCTTTCTCAAAGCACGAGTTTTAAAATTTTAATGAAGTCCAGCTTATCAATTATTTCTTTGATGGATCATGCCTTTGGTGTTGTAGCTGAGAAATCACCACCATACCCTAGGTAATCTAGATTTTCTCCTGTGTTCTGAGACTTTTATAGTTTTGCATTTTACACTGAGGTTTGTGATCCTTAAGGGATCATTTTTGCCTGTTATAAAACAAGGCTTATAACTCACCTTAAGCCACAAGATCATGATTTGATAGGGACATTTTAACAATATTTAGCAAGATCCCTTGCCAGGCCATTGATCGACATGTAAATAATATAACATGGGTAGAGCACTTTATAAGGGTGAAGATTGGTTTGCGTATTCTTTTTTTTTTTTAAGATTTATTTATTTATTTATTTGACAGAGATCACAAGTAGGCAGAGAGGCAGGCAGAGGCGGGGGTGGGGGGCGTAAGCAGGCTCCCTGCTGAGCAGAGAGCCCGATGCGGGGCTCGATCCCAGGACCCTGGGATCATGACCTGAGCCGAAGGCAGAGGCTTTAACCCACTGAGCCACCCAGGCGCCCCGTGTATTCTTAATTATAAAAATTATAACTGATGTCTGAACAAAGTCCAAGGGGACTCTATGGAGAGTAATCGATTACAATGGGTGAGGAAGCAGAGGAAAATTACGAGGGTGAACTTCTTGAAAATAGTAGACCATGGTTTATTTGTGTTTATGTCTCCAACGTGTTGCCTAATGCCTGTGAGTCAGATGTAAACAAATGTTGACATATGAATGCATGATAGAGTTAACTGTATTGATTTCTTCTCTACTAGTCGTTACGTGTGATAGAATAGAACACCATCCTATCAGACCAATATTATATCCCTTACAGTAGCGATACTGTTCAGAGTAAGAAAGAAAGGAAAATCGTGTTTATGCAACAATGAAATTTTACCTATGCATCATATATCAGACACAGTTTGTATACATTATCTTTGAACATAAATAATTTCATTTGTGTTACTTGCCGTGGCTTTAGAGAAAACTTTGATGAAACGCTTAAGTTGTCAAGGCACTACACTAGCCATAACATGGCCCCACGGTTCAGAGAGTATTCATAAAGGGATGTCGAGATCCTCCATAACAGTGGTAAAGTGGAAGGGGTAGAAAAGCCAATAGCCTTCAGCCCTGTTATAATAGGCCATGTCTGGGCCAGTCGGAATTTTTATGCGCCCACATATACAGCTATTAAGAGTCATGTGCAAGCACCATTCCACCTTAGTTCCTCAGTATTTTGGTGTAAGAGTGAAAAGGAGCCCTCTTCACTATGCTTCAGCCTACAACCAATAGCCTGAAAGTAGGTACACTGAGATTTTTATCCAGTTCCCTTTACTTATTGCTCAGAAAAGATCAACTAGTGAGCTAGACAAGAGGTAAGACCTGATTGCCCACATTAACACTAAGCAAGCTAACAGGCTACATTCATAATTTCAATTGAAATTGGAAGTAATAATTTTATACTTTTTAGAAACTCATTTAAGGAAAAATTACAGGGTTGCCTAGCTGGCTCAGTAGGTAGAGCATGCAACGCTTGATCTCAGAGTCATGAGTTCTAGCCCCATGTTGAATGTGGAGGATACTATTAAAAAAAAAAATCTTAAAAAGTGTAAGGAAAATTATAATGTTAAAGAGGATCATTATGAAAAATTATTTCAAAACTAGAGGTAGCTAAGAATCCAGTTTTGATTTATAACTGATTCATGTTTGAAAATCATCCATTAAATAATTCCATTAAATATTTTTGAATACATGCTCTGTATCAAGGATTGTTATTGGAGTTTAAACATAGATTTATCATTTTGATAAAATATTATTACTAAGCACCTACTATGTGCAGGACACTTAATATATTCTCTAATGTTTAAAACAATCCTTCACTGTGGATTTTATTCCTCTCCTTTTACATATAATATCACAGGTTCAGAGAAATACACTAAATGACCCAAGTATATGGAGCTCAGGGGTAACAAGTGGGAGTAAAATCCTCCTCTCTCTAACTCTGAAGCATTATGTGTTTTGCTATCCTTTCGTTGTGAATTCAGTTCCGAATTCCTCCATTGTTTTACATTAAGAAAAATAAGAATAAAAAAAAAGAAAAAGAAGAATATAAAATTAACACTTATATGGTATATCAGCAGATGGCTCTGTTTATATAATGGGCCCCTCCATCCATCAAGAGTTAGGGCATCCCTCACAAATATCCATGTATATATGACAGCCACTAAAAGGAATCAAGACTGGAGGTAATAATATAATAGCATCTAAGGGAAAAAAAAGGTAAAATCATGGATTCATTCAATCCAATGCTTTGTTATAGCCACAGTAATTTATGATTAGCTTAAAATTTTCATTCAGTGCCAAGTCCTTTCATGTCTAAGACTCAGCTTTTCAATCCCTATGGGGTTCATTTGGTCTATTTCTTTATTCAAACTTAGGTTCAAGAAAAGTTTCCTTCAAAAGCATGCAGAGGGGCGCCTAGGTGGCTCAGTGGGTTGAAGCCTCTGCCTTCGGCTCGGGTTATGGTCTCAGGGTCCTGGGATCGAGCCCCGCATCGGGCTCTCTGCTCGGCAAGGAACCTGCTTCCTCCTCTCTCTGCCTGCTTCTCTGTGATCTCTGTCTGTCAAATAAATAAATAAAATCTTTAAAAAAAAAAAAAAGCATGCAGAGCCATCTGCTTAGAGAGATCACGAGCAAAGACTGGGTAAACAATTTTGGCTGTCACTTGATTATTGGTCTAATGTGAATTCATATTCATTACATATTCACTGAAGTTCTCATGGATAACCTAATACAGCTTTTTAAAGATGTTTTCTCTTTCATTCTTTCATATTTGAAGAAGAAAAACAGAGTCCCTAAGGTGCATTTTGATCTGTCTGGAACTCAGGATCTGTTAATGCAACAGAATCATAACAAGAACATAATACATTTATTTTTTAGTTTGTAGCAACAGTCACTGTGTTGTATTTATTTTATAATATCCACCTTCATATTCTTTTTTCCTGAATTCTTCCTGTCAGTCTCACTCAACATCCAGCTCTCTAAGATCACACCTCTTAAAAGTAGTGACAAGTAAAACCACTAAAGCCATGACATTAACTGGCAAGGAGATGCGCTTGTAATATTTAAACTGAACATCCCTTCCAAAAGCTCATGATTTTCAGTTGTCCGTAATGTCTTTTAGTCCCCTCCTGTAAGTCAAGTAGCCCCCTCCTGCGCTGTCAAGCAGAGATTTGGTTAATTTCATCACTATACATAACCTCTGAGTATGCTTCAAGAAAAAGGTTCTATGGAGGCCTGGGTTTTCAGGAATAAATATTCAGTGTGTGGCAGATCAGTTGTGCTAATGGCCCTAACTGTTCACCCTTCCTTTATCCTCACCCCTTGCCATAGAACTTTGAAGTTCCTTCTCTCTCTGGCAGGTCGTTCTGCTTCCATCTTTGATTCTGGACTCTTCCCTGTTATTTGCTTTGGCCAAGAGTATGTTAGCAAACTTGACCCAAGCAGAGGCTTAAAAAAGTCCCTTTTTTAGGTTTTAGGAAGGTTTCCACTTCCTCTCTAGCTCATCTGCATTTGTCTTGAGACCATTCCTACAAGGAGTATGTAAGAGAAACATGGAGAGAATTGCATCATCACTCAAGAAGGAGAGATGTGGACATCAGGAAAGGCCTAAGAGAAGAAATGACATGACCAATGGGCTGTCTCTTAAAGATCACTAGGAATTTATCAGATAGACTATGGAGCAGAAGGATATATCAGGCAGGAGAAATGGCATGTAAAAAAAAAAAAAAAAAAACCTCTCAGGTGTGAAAAAACTTGGCATGTTTAAAAATCTCAACTAGCTGGATAGGAACCATCTGAGCACAAAGGTCATTGTATGGCATGCTAGAAGTTTGTATTATATGTTACAATTTTGGCAGTAGGGGATTACTGAAGAGATTTTTAGCAAGTATTAGTTGGTATTACTTTAAAATGACTATGATGGCAGCAGATTCAAGGACAGATTAGAGACTGCAGAGACTGAAGGAAGAGAGACTAACTGGGAGAGGACTGAAATGGTCCAAGTAGGAAATGGTGGCTTCCATGTTTAAGCCATGAAAGTGAGAGAGTGAAGAGAGAAGCAGATTCAGGAAATATTTAGGAGTAGAAGTGAAAGACCTAGTGAATAAACTGAATTTGGATAAGGAGTGGCAACAGATTGTTCCCAGGTTCATGGAATTATTCACTGAGATAGACAGCAAACCTGAGAGGAAATGGGCCTAGGTTGACACAGGGGGAAAATAAAAAGTAGAAGAAGGTGCCATGAACTCAGTTTTCTATTAATAAAATATGAATGTCATCTTAGATGTCATGAAGATGATCTAAGTTGACAGAGGAGCATAAATTCTATTTAATTTGAGTGTTTCATCATGGCATCCTAAGCTGTGGTCTTATAGGTAGAAATGCAAATAATACATCAAAGGAGAAACAGGGCTATATTATTCTTTGACAGGGTCTCTAATAAATAGAACCTGAGGCATGGGTTAAAGAGTAAGTAATTTATTTAGGAGATGGAAATCTAAGGCAGCATGCATGAGAAAAAGGCAAGTAAAGATGTGAAACAAAGTCCATTTTACCCTGCTGGTTAACATATCATGGTGAACCAACTGAGAAGAGACATCGAAGGCCTCTCAGCATCTGAGGTTTCTCCAGATAGGCCATGAGGCAAAACTTGGCCTCAGAGTAGAGTGTGTGTCACTTAACCTTGTAGTATACTGTCCAATTCGAGTATAGAAGCAGAAGAACAAGAAACTATGGGTATTGGGTTGGTCTACTAGGCTGCGTGACAGGAAGCAAGGGGAAGAGTCTAGCAGAGACAAATGACTGACTGCCCCAGTCCAATGGGGTGTGGACAAAAAGACTAGGACACAACTGGAACGAAAGGGAATCTCATCAGGCAGGCTCAGTAACCACATGTCCAATACTATATATCGACATGGTACAAACTGAAAAACCTTAATTTTGAGTCCAAAAATAAGGTGGAGAGTATGTTTTGCTGAAACACTTGCTAATGTGGCTATAAAATATTTTTAATTTTTCTAACATATTCTCGTGGGGGTTTTGTGTGGGGAATTTCCACAGTCTGAATGGATGCAACTTGACATATGTATAAAGGAAACATTCTACTGAGCTCATTTTGACAAATGCAACACAAGAGGAATATCCAATTTGATATAAAATATGGTAGAGAAAGTAGGGTCTTTCTAGAACATTGTACAAACTCAAAAATTAATTTATATTAATATATGTTATTGTTTATTTATGATAGACCATCATAAAACATGTTTTTATAGGACTTTTAAAATATCTACAATATGTTTATACCAAATTACACTATATTAGAAGCCAAATTGTCTACCAAAAGAGAAATTTTCTAAAGACAAATCTGGCCAAATAACATATTTTAATGCCAACTTAATGATTTTTTTTATTTGATTCACCTGAGTTATACTTTGAAATGGCAATAAATTTCTCTACATTGTTTATTTTGGGTGGGAAAAAAGCTAGAAAACTAATCATAAAATACCAAAGTTTAAAGCAGCAAAATAATGTAACTTTTTTTTTTTTTAGATTTTATTTATTTGTTAGAGAGAGAAAGAGAACAAGCACAAGCAGGGGAAGCAGCAGGCAGAGGCAGAGGGAGAAGTAGGCTCCCTGGTAAGCAAGCAACTCGAAGCGGGATTTGATTCCAGGACCCTGGGATCATGACCTGACCGAAAGCAGCCACTTAACCAACTGAGCCACCCAGGCATCCCTGTAACATTTTACATAAATGCCTATGCTGGCAAAGTATAAAGAAAATAATAGGATGATAAACATCATTATCAGCAAAGAGATTATCTCTGGCAAGAAGAAGAAGGCTATGATAAGGGAAGACTATGTAGGCACCTTGAAGCATACTTGTAATGGTTTCTTTCTAAACATGGTTGGAGGAGCCTAGGAATTTTTTAATATTTGTGTATACCATCTTTCTGCAGTGAAATATTTCATTAGATGAAACAAATTAATCATCACCAAAACTTAAGGGCATTCATGTAAAACGGCACAAACAGTAAAGAAACACAAACGGGACAAAAATAAAACTTGACCAAACCAATGAACGGCAGGAAAGAAGTTAGGGAATAAGAAATCATGTAAAGTGGAAAAAATAGGATGGCAAAATACATCCAAACATATCAGTGATTAGTATGAATATGCATAAACTAACATGACTATTTAAAACATAGACTCTTAGATTGGTATTTAAGACAAGCAAAACCTGGGGTGCCTGGATGGCTCAGCCGGTTAAGCATCCAACTCTTGATTTGGCTCAGGGTCTTGAGATCAAGCCCCACTTTGGGCTCCGTGCTGGGCATGGAGCCTGCTTTATATTCTCTCTCTCCCTCTCCCTCTGCCCTTCCCTCATGTCTTCTCTTTCTTTTCTAAAAAAATGAAAAAATAAAATAAAACAAGCAAAACCCAGCTCTATTCTATTTATGAGGACATATAAGATAAAATATGGTAAAGACTGAAAATGAAAAGAAAATCCTATATAAGAAATATGATAAGAAGGAGAAGGCAATAGTAGCGATACAAATAAGAGACAAAACAATATTCAAGGTCAAACAGGGACAGATCGATAAAAGTTGTTGAAAATTCCACCAGTGTCTTAACATAAAGAGAAAAAAACTTTCATGAGGATGTCTCCATCTAACTGAACAAGTGCAAATATAAAAAAAAAATGAGAAACTCCTCATATATATATTTTTTTAAATTGCAAGGATTAAAACAAAAATCATACAAGCATTAAGCGGAAATAAGAAGCTACACACAAAGAGAAACCTATAGAATCCTTTCACTTCTTTTTCATGATGCTAAATACTATAAACGCTAAATTTTGAGAGGAAAAATATTTGTGACTCTATAGTTCTGATAAACAGTTTAGGAATTTGGCTCAAGTCACGATCCTGGAGTCTTGGGATCGAGTCCAGCATCAGGGTCCCTGCTTAGTGGGAGTCTGTTTCTCCCTCTGACTCTCCCCTCTCATGCTCTCTCTCATTTTCTCTCTCTCAAATAAATAAATAAAATCTTAAAAAAAAAAAAAAAAGAATTCATCATATGTTAACTTGTGAGCACACACAAAAATTCTCTTTTGGCATGTATTACCAGAGCACTCTTCCAGGTAAATCCACTCCAATGGTGAGAATGGAGACTCAGAATGAGGCATGAAATTTGGTGGACTTTTTGTTTTATTTTGTTTTAAAAGATTTTATTTATTTATTTGACAGACAGAAATCACAAGTAGGCACAGAAACAGGCAGAGAGAGGAGGATACCCCCAAATTTTGTTTTTCTAAGACAACATATAAGTCTGCTCAGGGTGCCATAACGAAATCCCATAGCCTGAGTGGCTGAAACAAATGACATTTATTCCCTCATGGTTCTGGAGACTAGAAGGTCCCAGTTCAAGTTGCCAGCCTGGTTGGTTTCTGATGAAAGCCCTCTTCCTGGTGAGAGGGTGGCCACCTTCTCACACTGTGCCCTCTCATGACCTTTCCTTGGGGTAAGCCCTTGGGGTGAGAATTTGCCAATGTCTCTTCTTATTAGGACACTATTCTTATAGGATCATGTCCCTATTCTAATGGCCTCATTTAACTTTAATTAATTCCATAAAGACCCCACCTCCACATACAGGCACATTAGGGGTTAGGGTTTTAGCATATGAATTTGGGTGGGGAGACACAAGCGTTCAGTCCATAACAGATAAGAAATGAACATTAAATCATTTAAACATAAATCCGATTAGGACAGCACATTTAAAAATTAATTTAAAATAATTAATAATAATGATTAAAAAGGCAATTAAAAATGAGTATCTTAAATCTCAAAATGGAAATGTACCAAGTAAAATAATATAATAAATCGATTTAGAGTCCAGGCTATGTTAACAAAAACCCAGACACAAAATAGGTTTCAATTCGAAGGGGATATATGCACCCTTATGTTCATCACAGCAATATTTATTACAGCCACACTATGGAAGCAGCCCAAGTGTTCATCAACAGAGGAATGGATAAAGAAGATGTGGTGCATGTATACACACACACACATACACACACACACACACACACACACAGAATGGTATTTTTCCATTTGCAACAACATGGATGGAGCTAGAGAGTACAATGCTAAGTGAAAATAAGTCAGTCAGAGAAGACAGATACCATATGATTTCACTCCTATGTGGAATTTAAGAAAAAAACAAATGAACAAAGGAAAAAAGAGTGAGACAACCAAAAAACAGACTCTTAACTATAGAGAACAAATGGATGATTACCAGAGAAAAAGTGCATGGGGGGAGGGGTGAAATAGGTGATGGGGATAGAGAGTACACTTATCGCAATGAGCACTGAGTAATGTATAGAATTGCTGAATCATTGTATTGTACGCCTGAAACCAATCTAGCACCGTATGTTAACTATACTGGAATTGAAATTTAAGAAAGAGGTTTCAATGTCATAATTTTATGTTATTTTTCTGTAATCCATAGCTACTTTTCTGACCCGACACTACTGCGTTTAATAATTTTTCTTTTAATCTTTTTCATGTTTTTCTGTAATCCTGTAACTCTTAATCATTTTAATATGCTAAAAGGTGAGGATTTACTGTTTATACGAAGCAGGTACATTGTAACGCACTGTAAGTATCTGACAATTACTAATGTTTGCCATTTTTACGACTTGTCTCTTGTAACTCTAAATTCATTTACTAATAACATGAGAAATCTCTTCAATCAGCAATTTCATTGAATTACATTAGTTAAACTCCCAAAGCATATGTGCTATCATTTTGGTTATTCAGCAGGCTTTCTGCCTGAAACTTCTCAGTACTTCTGCATACCCTAAGAAAAGTGACAATTAGAGTTGAATACCCAAGAGTGCTAAAATAAGAGGTTGGCTTTTTTTCCTGAATTTTCAAAGTAATTTGTCTCTTTTATTGAAATTTATTTTTGAAATTAGTTATTAAGCATAATATATAGGATCAATACCAGATGATTTTCAAAGCATATTAGGTTAAAAAAAAAACATACTTTTATTAGAGTTTAAAAATGTAAAATGAGAATTTATGTCATAAAAAATAATCTACAATTTAACTTATTACTGAATTCTTTTCTCTTTTCCTTTTCCTCTTTATACTGTAGCAAAATATACAAAACTGATAAATTAATTATCAAATATTTTAACTCAGTTCAAAATGTGATTGTATTACTTGCTTTTTAAATTCAAGATTGATCCAGTTAATCCATTTTATTTAGGTCCATTTATTTATTTTTCTAAAACTGCCACAGAATGCAAAGGTTAAACATTATTCTATAAAATGCCACAAGGCAAATTATTTATGTCTGCATTTCTGATATCAACTATTAAAAGGCAAAAAGCATATCTCACAACATCACATACAATGGCATTTAGGAAGAGAAAAGACCTACAAAAGACCACATTTACTACAAACAAGTTTGTATAGGTAGGATTGCAAGGTTTAGATGTAAACATTCTATGTGAGAGGATAATTAGTAGAATTCGGTATCTGTTTTCTGAGCTACCTGAAACTTGTTTTAAAGAGAACTTTAAGATTTAAATTTTTAAAATTCTAATTTTTATAGATGTAAGCATTTTATGTTAGAGTAAATTAGAACTAGAAAAATCATACACTTGAACTTTTATTTATCCCTCATTCATGTAATTCTCTTAAGACATTACAGCCTTGACTCTTAAACCCACTTCCACCCAGAACTCTCTTTAATCTCATGATTCCATGTCCCAGTCACTCTTGGGTCTTAGAGAACGCTAATGTATTCTCTATATGTGGCCAGTAAATAAACTAAGAAACAGAGCATGGAAATTTCTGCAGAAATTTTAAAAACCAGTCTTGGAAGTAATGTCTATCACTTCTGTCCATGTTTCATTGGCCAGAACACAACCATATGGCCCCACAAAACTGCCAAGGACCTAAGAAATATATGTGTCTCAAAAGAAGAGAAATAACATCGATATTGGTGAGAAACAACGTTCTCTGCCCACTACTTTTAAGAAGGTTTTCTACCACAGGATGTTTACGTCATACGAGACTGACCAAATCACAAAACCGGATTTTGCTATCTCCTTCAGGAACACAACAAGACAAACAATAGTTTTTACTTAGACAACTTGAATCTTATCAAACACATAGCTAGACTTCACACCAGTCCTTTCATAAACTTAGCCCTACAACTTTGTCCTAAATCTCTCCCAATGAAAACAGGGAAACAGTTCCCTATCACTGTCTATCCATGCGCCTTCTTTATAATAATAGCATGGCATTTCCTATGATAAATTATAACATGTATTTATAGTGCTTTTTATTTTTATTATTTTGGAATAATGGTTATTCACTGTGACAATGACTGTTCTTGATGGTTTTTTACTTTTAATTTTTTTTTAAGATTTTATTTATGTACTTGACAGAGAGAGACCACAAGCAGGCAGAGTGGCCAGCAGAGAGGAGGAAGCAGGTTCCCTGCTGAGCAGAAAGCCCGATGCGGGGTTCAATCCCAGGACCCTGGGATCATGACCTGAGCCGAAGGCAGAGGCTTTAACCCACTGAGCCACCCAGGCGCCCCTGTTACTTTTAATTTTATCTAATAGCAAACACATAGCTATCCTGGTGATACATAGGCCGAGCGCTGAGAGCGTGCGTAACGGAAGATGAGAGATGAGCGGTATTTCTACTCTCACTTAACAGAGTCTGTGTGAATGAAGGAATGCAGAAATGGTCGGTGATGATGTCACAACGGCTCTGAGATCTTCGAACTCAGGGCTCAGCTTCCTTATGAAAGAGAGAACCCTTTGACCTGTGTGTGCTTGCATTCTATGTTGGAAGTCAGGGGTCAGCACTCTGCCTGGTTTTGGAAATAGTGTATAGTTGTGCCCATTTATTTACGTGCCATCCGAGGTCAATTTCAAGCTCAGATGGCAGAGTTGAGTAGTGCGACAGATTGTTATGTGGTCCACGGGGCCGAAAATACCAACTATCTGGACTTTGCCATTAAACATTTGCCCACCCCTGCTTTAAACCCATGAGGAGAGATCATCAAGTTTCCTTTTACAATGACTTAGCTTCCATTTTCATCCCACAGAAAACAAAGTAAAAGCTATTAAGAGCCAACTCTAACACCTGGTTAACAATGTCCGTTGTTTAGCTTCAAAAAGGTTCAAACTGAAATTGAATTAAGGAACACTGGGAAACCTTATTGAACAACAGTTCTTTGTAATGATTTCCTGCCCGTGGCGGCCAGTTTTGAGTGTATTTTATAGTCGTCTTTCATTTATAAATATATGAACACAAAGACAAATTGTCTCTAAAATTACAGTTTTTAGTCTCAGATATTTCATAGCACAGTGATATAAGTTTTAATATTTGTAGATAGTTTGAAAAATAGGTGTAAAGGGACTGTAAAATGTGGCATAAATCTTAGAGCTACCTGGGGCATGTTTTAAATGGTAGACCTGTAAGGAGCTGCTAAAGTAAGGCTTTGTATCCTCAAATCTATTTGTGTAATAAATAATGCATCACACATTCCAATCTAAATGCAGCATACTGAGGTGCCTAATTTCCATTTTAATCATAAGTATTAAAATTGCATATAAGATTTTATTATTTTAATAATATCTAAAACAAAATATAATGGTATAAGCCATTCTTATCAAATGACTATCTGAAAAGACAGATTAGCCCCATTAAGGGCAAATATGCTCTAGTTGCTAGGACCATTAAAAAGTAAGAAATTATTCTTCATTATCTAAGGCCTTCCCAGCTAACTGTTAAAAACAAAGATAAAAGATCATAAATGATGATTGCCAATTTCAGTTTCAAAATTACAATGGACTCTTTTTTTTTTACTTCACCGAGAGACACACATGCATTTCATAATGTGCTACCAATTTACACTAGCGTGTCATTTTCTTCCCATTCAAGTTGGGGCTCTTCCATGATACATTCCAATGATATAGTGATGAAAACAGTAGACCCAATGTCTGCTCCTTTAGACCTATAACAAAGAATTAAAAACAAATCCTTTTTTTTTTTTAAGATTTATTTATTTGAGAGAGAGAGGGAATACAAGCAGGGGTGGGGTGGGAAAGGGAGAAGCAGGCATCCCCGCCGAGCACAGAGCCTGATGTAGGGTTCGATCCCAGGACCCTGAGATCATGACCCAAGCCAAAGGCAGATGCTTAACCACTGAGACACCCAGGCGCCCCTAAAAACAGATCCTAAACTGGTCTTCATAAGTAAGAGTTTTGAAGAAGAGCTGAATGCTACAGAGGGTGTGCCAAATCTAGGTTGACAAAACAGAGTTTTCAACTTTCACAGAACTTTCTATAGCAATTTCTCTGACCCTTTACAGTCACACTAATGATTAAAATGAGTGACGATGTAAAGAAAAATTTAAATATGGGCTTCTAAATTTTCATTAAATTGTATTTTTACAATTTGCCTTAATATGCTATACTTCATAGTGATTTTTTTTTAATTTTTATATATATTTAAGAGAGTTCAGACGCCTTGAGGGACGGCCACACAGAGTAAAAAGAGATGCCATCAGAGGTCAGTCTTGGTTTAAACTACAAAATAGATGATTTGCTCTCTAAGATCCTGCTGCCTGTCTTGTAATCACTTTGCTATTTGAAGTCTCCCCCAGCTGTTTATTTTTTTTTTAAAGATTTTATTTATTTACTTATTTATTTGTCAGAGAGAGAGAGCATGCACAAGCAGGCAGAGTGGCAGGCAGAGGTAGAGAGAAAAGCAGGCTCCCTGCTGAACCAGGAGCCTGATGTAGGACTCGATCCTAGGACCCTGGGATCATGACCTAAGATGAAGGCAGCAGTTAAACTGACTGAGCCACCCAGATGTCCCTCCCCTAGCTGTTTATTAACTTTGTGCAGCAGCCCTGATTTCCTAGGCAACATTTCTATAAATATTTTTCAAGACCAACCACCAGAGACTCAATAGGGATGCTTATTACAATATACAGATTCCTTGGCCAATTTTCAGTTTTACTGGATGACATGTTGAGGGAGGTAGGCCTAGGAATCAGTCTAAAACTAATCAGAGAAAGTAAACTAATGGCAGACAATGTCATAATATGTTATACCTCTGAATGAGACATTGCAACTTTAAGAAAGTTCTTTACGAGAAAATTACTTAGATTGGAGAAGAGTGCTAAATTGGAAGAATTTCAGGTGAATTGGAAAGATTATGTAGATATGTGGGAGTTTGTGTTGTTTTACACTTTTCTCCTTAGAAGCTGGTATCTGGAGGATCCATGTTCACTCCAGCTATCCAAGGGATTTTGACTTATTCAGCTTAGATACAACTACCTGGGTTGCCTAATAGAAACTACTAATAGAAACTGTCCTATTAGGTAGATATTGGTGTATTTGCCTACAAATGTATGCAAATATTACACATTTTTCCATTTTTAGGAAAAACATGAGTGTTAGGTGAGTGATATTTCTTACCAAGTCAGAGTGGATACCTGAATGACTGGTTTAAATACTTTATATATTTGGAAACATGCATCCTGTAACTTTGGATATGGTTTTTCCTTATGCAATTCTTACTTTCAACAAATATCTCTCTTAAGGCAAGAGCTCCCCCCGCTTTTTTTTTATTTAAACCACCTAGAAATATAAGAAGCCAGCTATCTATTGTTGCAGAGAGTAAAGTCATTTTTGTTTGAAATTGTGCTTTAAGAAAATGACTCAAGAACAAACTGGTTACCTGAAACCTAGACCAACATATTTAATGGGGATTCAGGAACAAAAGAAAAAGTAGTTTTACAATTTTCCTTATAAGAATAAGAAGAGAGGGGCACTCGGGTGGCTCAGTTGGTTAAGCATCTGCCTTCAGGTCAGGTCATGTTACTGGGGTCCTGGGATAGAGTTCCACATCAGGCTCCATGCTCAGTGGGGAGTCTGCTTCTCCCTCTACCCTTCCCCCCGACTTGTGACTGCTCTCTCTCACTTTCTCTCTCTCAAATAAATGAAATGAAATCTTAAAAAGAACAAGAAGAGAAAAACCCTATAGTCAATGAGAGAAAGGGGAATTAGAATTATAATGTTCCTTAGGCAAGCTAGAAAAACATTGAATGAAAGAACCATACACCAACAAACCAGACAACCTAGAAGAAATGGAAAAATTCTCAGAAATGTACAACCTACAAAGACAGAAAGAAAGAGATAATCTAAGCAGCCCCAATTACCAGTATGGAGATTGAATCTATAATAAAAAAAAGTCTCCCTACAAAGAAAAGCTTAGGACCACATGGCTTCGATGGTGAATTTTACCAAATATTTAAAGAATTAATGCCAGTCTTTCTCAAACCCTTCCAAAAAACTGAAGAGTAGGTAACACTACCAAACCCATTTTATGTGTTCAGCACCATCTTAATACCAAAGCCAGAAAAGGATACTACAAGAAAAGAGAACTACAGTTCAAGATCCCTGATAAATATAGATGCAAAAATTCACAATAAAATACTAGCAAATTCAATTCAACAACACATTGAAAGGATCATTCACCATGAGTAACTGGGATTTATCCCTGGGATGCAAGGATAGTTCAATACATACAAATCAATAAATGTAAGATATCACATTAATGGAATTTTTTAAAAAACATATGATTATCTCAATAGATGCAGAAAAAGCATTTAACAAAATCTAATATCAGTTCATGATAAAAACTCTTAACAAATTAAGTATAGAAGGAACATACCTCAATATAACAAAGGACATATATGATAACAACATATCTGATAAGCTAACATCATACTCGATGATGAAAGGTTGAAAGCTGTTCCTCTCAGGGTTTCTGCATGGCTCAGTTGGTTAAACAGTTGACTCTTCATTTCAGCTCGTCATGATCACCAGGTCTTGAGATCAAGCCCTGTGTTGGGCTCTGCACCCAATGGGGAGTCTGCCTGAGATTCTCTCTCTCTCCCCTGGCTCACTCTGCTCCTGCCCCTCCTCTGTTTCAAATAAACAAATAAATTTTTTCAAAAATAGAAAAGCTGTTCCTCTAAGGTCAGGAACAAGACAATAGTGTCCACCCTCACTATTCATATTAAACAAAGTACTGGAAGGCCTAGCCAGAGCATTCACTGAAGAAGAACAAATAAAAGTCATCAGAATTGCAAAGGAGGAAATAAAATTGACTGTATTTGCAGATGGCATGATTTTATACAAAGAGAATTCTAAAGACTCCACCAAAAAACTGTTAGATCTAATCAACAAATATAAAGAAAAAAATACTAATTAGAAAATTTAAAACTAGAGTAAGAATCATTACAAATCAAACACCTACTGTACTATGTCCTTGACACTTAAATTATCTCATTTAATCTTCATAATAACTGTGGATTGAGTGTGTTGTTAATTTCAGTTTGCAAATGATAAAATGGAGTCACTAGTATTAAATTACTTTCCATGCTCTGTATCCTACACAGGGTTATTTATATGCTACTTGGTGGCTTTAAAAAAAATGATATATAGCCAAGGTAAGTAAATGCTAAAGCAACATCAGGACCACTAATGAGGAAGTCTCACTAACGGAAATGAAACACGTTTTCCTTTGACTAATTCAGTGTAGCAGAGGAAGTCATTACCAACACAAAAGTATATCCAGGCTGCGCAGAGGTTTTGACTTCAAAATTAAGTAACTGATATACTGTGTCTTTAAAACTAAACTAAGTAAATACTGTAGGCTAAATGTTTATGTCATCCCCAAATTCTACGTTGAAACCCTTATCCCCAGTGCGATGGTCTTTGGACACGCAGTCTTCAAGAGGTAATTGGGTCATAAAGATAGAGCCCTCAGGATGATAGTCATGTCCTTATAAGATGAGAGAGGAGAAGCTTGCCTCCTCTCTCTCTCTCTCTCTCTTTCCTACCATATGAGGACCTAGCAAGAAGATGGCCATCTTCAAACCAGAAAGAGGGCTCTCACCAGAATTTGGCCATACTGGGACCCTGATCTTAGACTTCCCAGCCTCCAGAACTATGAAACTAAACAAACAACTTAAGAATCTAAGGATGAAAATATATGTAAATTAATGCTTTTACTTTATTACACTGTCTGGCATTATATCTTTACTTGAAGAGTTTAAGGAAAGCTCAGTTTAAAAACCATTTTTTAAGGCATGATATCTGTAACAAGGTAATATTTCAAAATCTATTAATGTGCTTTTCCTTGAATATTTTCTTATGTTGCCAGAGTGCTCCATTCCTCAAGGAGTCCTGTGTTATGGCTAGAGAGTGCAAGAAAGTGTCATTGTTCACCTCTTGAAATTTCAAAGAGTTTCACAAAGCCAATTTTTAGAGATAAGAGTGCTAAAAACCAGGTTTTCATTTTTCAAGAGCCAAGCACTTGAGAGAGTAAAGTAGAAACCCCAGCTAGGTTAAAGATGGAACCTAAGCCAGTGGGGGCCTGTGACTAATTTCTAAAATTGAACTCTGAGACTATACAAGGTTCCATTTCTAGGGTCAAGATTGGATTGGATTGACTTGGAAAAGAAAAATGGTAACAGGGTGCACTCAAGTAGAGAATGTCACCTGTTTATAGAAAACTTCCCACATGCCCCATTTGAGCACACAGGTGCTGTAAAGGCTAGTCAATGGCAGGGAACCAAAGACTGGCATAAGGATGACATCTAAACAAGAGACCATGGCAGGGATCAGGAATATCCACAGCAGGTACTGCCCCATGTCCCAGTGCTTTGCAGGAGCAGCTGTATCTTTTATGGAAATCAACATCCAAACATGAAGTGGCATAAGACCTTTCACTGGGAAGCCACTGGGGAACATATCTCAGACTGGTCACCCCTGTTGCCATAATAAGCTTCCCACTGTCTCAGACATGACCTTGGGAAACAAGGTAACCTAAACCTTGGGAACTGTCTCAGACATGACCTTGGGACACACAGTAACCTAAAAGAGGCTCACATGTAAGTATAAGAGGATTAAAATGTAAAAGCAGAAAACAAGATAAGTTAGAGGTGAGGACAAGCAATTTATCCAAAAGAAAGTCATTCCTTGATCAAAATTTACTTGATATTTTTACAGGGCAAGAATCAGGGTGACTAAGCAAGGGTAGAACATGCTCAATGATTGAGAAGTGGCCGTACATCATCATTCCTATAATTTTTTTTTTTAATTTGGTTCCCTCTAGTTTAAGGTGGTCCATGAAATATATTTCTTACCATCTCCTCGGTATTTATTGCTCCTTAGAATTTCTAGAAATGATCTGCTTTTCCTAGGGTGCCTGGGTGGCTCAGTGGGTTAAGCCTCTGCCTTCGGCTCAGGTCCTGGTTTCAGGGTCCTGGGATCGAGCCCCACATCTGGCTCTCTGCTCAGCAGGGAGCCTGCTTCCCCCTCTCTCTCTGCCTGCCTCTCTGCCTAATTGTGATCTCTCTGTCAAATAAATAAATAAAATATTTAAAAAAAAAAAGAAATGATCGGCTTTTCTCAATTCTCAAAGCTGCCTTTAGGCAGAGAAGTCAATTTGAGGTTCACAAGTAAGCACCGAGCTTTACACAGATAACTGTTAGCAGGAATATTACATCCTCCCCCCACCCCAAGTTACAGGTTAGAAATAAGAACTATTGAGCAAAGTGAACTGTATTAAAGAAATGTATTTTATTTTATTTATTTGCTTTTTAAAAGATTTTATCTTTAAGTAATCTCTACACCCAAGTTAGGCCTCGAACTCACAACCCTGAGATCAGAAATTGCATGCTCCACCGACTGAGCCAGCCAGGAGCCCCTAAAGAAATATATTTTTTAAATTTCAATCAAATAAGGAGACATCAAATATAATTTAAAGAAAGAAAAATAGAAATTGTCTCAGAAAACAACAGAACAGGGGCGCCTGGGTGGCTCAGTGGGTTAAAGCCTCTGCCTTCAGCTCGGGTCACGATCCCGGAGTCCTGGGATCGAGCCCCACGTCGGGCTATCTGCTCGGCGGGGAGCCTGCTTCCCTTCCTCTCTCTCTGCCTGCCTCTCTGCCTGCTTGTGATCTCTCTCTCCGTCAAATTAAAAAAAAAAAAAAAAAGAAAAGAAAACAACAGAACAAATAAATTCCTGAAAAAAGAATTCTGCATCTTGCTGATCACAGTTATTGAAAGGGCTGGAAAAAAGTTAAAATGCCCTTTAGCTTAAGAGTTTTTGAGTTATCTGCAAATCAACTCATTTCAGAAGAATCCTTGGTCATTTCTTAATACCAAAATTTATGCAGATTTCTCTTTTGAATGTCTTCTACATTTAAAGAGGCAATCATACAAAATCTGTATTCCATACATGATAATTTCTTTGTTCCAGCCAACTCTTAATGGAGGGTAACTAGTACAACACCATCTCCCTGGACAAAAAGCACTGGAATATTCTGTTTTGTTGATTTATACATCTCTTCATATGTTTCCTTATCAATCTCTAGAGTACACACAGTTTCTTCCCCATCTCCCAATATCATATTTAAATGCTGATCATAAGCATGTAATCTGCCTGGAAGCTCTCTGTCATTTCTCATTTTCACATAAATATGCTCATCCAGGCTGAGCCTGATTAGATCCAGGGGCTCTTCTACGGTGTTGGCATTTTGTTGCCAGTCCATGTCACCCGCCATTTTGTTTCAAACCCTATGCCCTTTTCCAAAAAATGTATTTTGAAATTTACATTTCTGTATCTGAGTCATTGCGACTACAAATCGTAAAACAACTACACTTAACATCAATGTTAATCATATTGTAGTTGAGAATGTTTTGCTTTACTTTTTTGGAATAGTGGAGCATGCACAATGTGATATTCCAGCACCATATACACTCATAAATTTCCTATTGTAACAGCTTTATTGTTTTCTAAAAATAAATGGTATAGAAAAAGCTTATCTTGTGAATCTTTAAATAGTTTGATATTTATGAAGTTTTATTGCCTCTTCCTAATCATGCAGGAATTTCAAAGTATCTTTAGATGGATAATCAATGTGTTAATAAAGAGAATAGATTAAAACAATAAAAATATTAGGTCAGAGAATTGTATTATACAATAACATTTTTATAAGGACCCCAAATATGCAAAACTAAACATCATATCTTTAAGGATACAAACAAATATGACAAAACTATTCTTAAAAGGTAAAGGAATGAGGCCACCTGATGACTTCTACTTCTGGAAAAGAGAGCTAGGGAATTATTACCAACTTTCCTGCTGAGGACAATTAAAAGAATTGGATGAACTTTTAAAAACAAATTCCTTAGTGCATCAAACAGCTTATAATAGAATAAGAAATTACCAGACCAAGATGTAAGGGAGGTTGCAAAAATCAAGAGAAGCTCAGCATTGAAAGTAATTTTTTTTCCCTCAGGGCGTCTGCTTCTTGGGAAGCAATAGCTATAAAACTAAACTAGTTTTTAGCGGCCTTGTGGGGATAGAGGAGCAGTAGAGAGAAGAGTAGAACACACAGATCACATAAATCTGAGAGCTATTGGAATTATCAGGGTATAAAACAACTATCCTTTCTTTAATATATTATAAGAAAGGCTTGAAAATATATGTAGGAAACAGATAACTATAAATGTGACATAGCATATATGAAAAAAAAACCAGACTCACTGGAACAGAAAAAGAATGAAAATCAAGAATTCAATGTATGTGCGTGACAACAGATTAACACAGTTTAAGAGAAAATTACTGAACTAGAAGCCAATCAGAGAACATTTACAAAGAGAATTAGTTAAGTGAATGATAAGTCAGAAAATTACTCTGAATAAAACACTAAACACAAAACTCCAAAACAACAAAACAGAGGATAAAAGTCATAGATGACACAGTAAGAAGCTATAATATATTGTTAGTATTGGTTAGAGAGGGCAGAAATAATGGGGAAGAGGCAATATTTGAGGAGATAATGGTTGAAACAATTAACAAACTAATGACAGATACCATGACACAGATTCGAGTAACTCAACAAATCTCCATAGGATGAAATGCACGTGTGTGCACACACACTCACTAGACACAGAGTGAAACAGGAAACAAAAAACAAAAAAAAGAGAGAGAAAAATTAAAAATGATCTAATGAAAGTAAGATAACCTTCAAAAGGGAAACAGACTTCAAGTCGTAGTGGAAATCAGAAGACAATAAAAATGATGTGTTCAATTTATTTTTTTAAAAACGTAAATTAAATTCTATATCCATATCCAGGGAAGACATTTTTCCATAATTAAGTGTAAATGAGAACAGTTTGGGGCACAAAGAAACAAAACAAAGCTAAAATCTGAATTTGCTATCAGTAGACTTGGTATCAAGAAAATACAAAATGTTGCTCATTAGACGTAAGGAAATCTCTGAAAGGTAGATATTCCTGAAGGAATGAAAAGAAACTGCACAAAAGTAATAACGTCTGATTTTAAAATATACAAAATTAAAATACACAATAAAATAAGTCAAAAGATAATTTAATGATAATAAAGTATTCTGGTATTTTTTAATTGGGAGAAAGGTAAAGATATTAATGAACATTCTATTCTCTTAATACTTTTAAAGGCAAGAGAATAATAAATTCAGCATTAAGAACAGTAGTTACCTCTGAAAAGGCAGGATAAATATATAAAATGGGCCCATAAACTAGAAGGAGGAAGAGGTTGTCCTCTAGTACTTATGTTGGATGATGTGCTCTTGGGTACTTATTTTATTATCATGTTTCTTAATGTATACATAAAGTACCTAGTATGGACCAAATATATTTGGTAGTATGTACCAAATATTACATAGTTTCATTTTAAAATTACCTATTGACCAAGAATCAGAAATTACATTTTATAAAATGATGGTCTGGCATACATAAAAGTGAATAGAAGAGCTGATTTTGAGAAGTTTATCAACAACGTATATTATCTGTACAACAGTTAAAAATCAAGCTTCTCATAATATTTTGATGATTTTATGAGTGTAATCAATCCAATTTGTTCAATTATCATTCCTCTAGTAGACTTGTATTGTCTGATTAGACATACATCAAAATGATTTTTTCTCTTACTTCCTTCACGTCACACAGTTCTGGATAGTTATTACATACCATAAACACTTACACAATTCTGATTTACCTCTCACCAATCCTGCAAATTAGCACTAAGAAAAATGAGCAAATGCATGTCCCATTTTCCGAATGAATGGATGCATTTGTATGACTGTATTCTCATTTGTGAGCAGACAGGCTCATTCCAAACAAATATAGTTTCATCATCTTTATAAAAAATGTGGACTAGTGGATTTTATGTCATGTTTATATCAAACATTTAAGAGCCATTTATATGGAATTAATTTTCTTAATTTACTGTTATCAGTTTGATATAAAATTACATTTATTTATTCCTATGTATAGTCATTTTTGGGTTTGCATTTTTATCCTTTTTATTTAATCTCATTTTTGAATATATATAAAATACTTATAGGTTTAAAAATGTTTTATACTATATATGTACACAAACTAAAATGACAAACTCTACTATATAAATGTGTGTGTCTTTGTGTGTGTAGTACTTAGCTGATTTCAACAGTTTATTGTAATATGTAGCAACTAATCCATGTGATTCTTAAATTATTTTCTAGGTTTTCAGATAATCCTTTGTACACAATTTTGACCATAATCCTAATAAGAATCATAATCCCCTTACAAGTCACTTTAACATTTTATTGGAATATGCCAATATTTCATTTATGAACAATCACTTGGAATCTCAGTAATTCTGAATAGTATAGAAGACATAAAGATATTTGAAAAACCTCCCATGTTATTAAAAACTACTTCACAAATAATGGGTTTTTAAACGCATACTATTTGGAGAACACCTCAGGCTCTCAGGTTGAGCTTATTTACTCAGAGTTTAACTTTGATTTGAACAAAGTTGGATATTCCTGGCGGGGGGGGATATTAAAAAGTAGAAAATTAAATTTATGTTTGGGGGAATAAAACAGCTATTAGGGATGCAGTCATAGTGCCTCTCTGACACAGCAGATGGTCCCATAGAGGAAAGACTTAGAAAGTCTTTAAAATACAACATCTACTTTTTTTTTTTTTTAAAGATTTTATTTATTTATTTGACAGAGAGAGAGATCACGAGAGACAGGCAGAGAGAGAGAGAGAGGAGGAAGCAGGCTTCCTGCCGAGCAGAGAGCCCGATGCGGGGCTCGATCCCAGGACCCTGGGATCATGACCCGAGCCGAAGGCAGTGGCTTTAACCCACTGAGTCACCCAGGCGCCCCCAACATCTACTTTTTATCAATGAATATTTTACATTTCAAAAGGACCAAAAAGGGAATTAAACCAACCCAAATACTGAAAATATGGATAGATGAACCTAAGGCTATATGAGACAAATTATAGGACCACCCAGAAAACATAATAAATTTTTTTTTTTTTTTTTACCCAGGACTGTAACCAAATACTTCATGTATACATTTTCAGATACAAAAAATCTACAAAGAAATACTGAGTTTCACATAGTAAGTTTGTTGTTGGTAGCAGTACTGGTATAGCGATTCTAAACTGCCTTGTGTTTATCAAAGAGTGCTGCAAATGATAGATATATTGATGTCTTCCTGGTGGAAAAAGGGAGATAAAACTATTAAGTGGGGGAAAATAAGGAACAGCCTGTGGGGGTATATATGAATTAGAAACATCAATGTGAGTCCTTCATGTAATAATTCCATCTCTGTCTATTGAAAGAACCTAGAAATAACAGCACTCAGAGCAGTGAGCACCCCTGGATCAGTCTGGGCCCAATCAGAGATAGAAATCACAGTGTGGGTTAAACAGGGGGATGTTTAATAAAAAATAGTTATAATCTGGGATAGGGGATTGACTATAAGATATACAAAAACTGTATGTCGTGCTCTTTGGCTGAAGGAGAGTACCCAAGTAAGGACAGCTTGGAAGGGAGCCCCTTCCCAGGGCTGGGTTTCAGACCTCACTGGTGAAAGGGGTAATTCAGCCCCCTAGACAGCAGGGAAGGTTCCTTGTTCCCCAAAGCCAGAGCTGGTTTAGACTCACTAGATAAGCAGGAGACAACCTTTCAGAAGACTAGGGCAGATAGCAACCAATATGCAACCACTGGTTGCAGGCACACACACACACACACACACACACACACACACACACACACACACAGGAGGTGAAAACCCTGTGGGCCATGAGTGAGCAGCACGGGGCCTACAGAAGCATTTGGCAGCTGTAGGGAGGAAGCCTTGGAGGCACTGGTTTTGACAGAACAAGGATACAAAGGTGACAAGGACCACACAATCTGGGCATGTGGTAGGGGCACGGGTCCACCCTATCTCTTCTCACCTATGCTGCAGTTCCCACCATGCCCTTAAAGGGCCCTTTCCTCCTGTCGTGACCCCTCTGGTGTCCTCTTTTTGAGAATGTTTAACATCATTCTCACTTTCCAGGAGATATGCTTAAAGGAATTTTGTGTATTATCATAGAATATATGTAGATGTGTGTACCTGGAACTGAGAGGTAATAAACTGATCACTGTCACAACATTTAACACCCAAATATTTGTTTCTAAATACTACTACTCTTTAAAAAGATCACAGCTCCTTGAATTCTAGGTCTGGATTGACTCTAGGTCTGGATGCGGAAGGAACTAAAAGCTTGGAACTTCTTGCCAAAGACTTGCTTCAGCAGCAATGGGAATAGCCATCAGGTTGAAGGGGCTCCCAATGACCAAAGTTTGTTCAACTGAGCATCCAAAAGGCTAGTGACAGTGAAGTCTAGAAAACAGTTAGTGGGATGGTGGCGGTGGAGGGGTGAATCCATTAAGGACACAGTAGTACTCAAAAGGACGGAATGATAAGGGAAGATAAAGTTCTTCTTTATAGAAGAATGATAGCTAAAAATATATGTGGAATGAAACAATTCAAAAGTCACAATTAGCAATAAATAATCACTGCTTTAGGCAGGGATGTCAAAGTATGCTCAAACCACTGAGGGTGAGTTCTTGGGGACTTCCATATTCACTACCTTGAGAAGTGTCACCCTACTGACTACGTGTAACTGCAGAAGAAAAGGGTATCTTTACCAAAGATAAATGTGGAAAACTCCCAACTTAACTGTTACCAGTCTAGCAACCCCAATAACAGGGCAAATTGACATTATGTGTCTCTCTGATGCGAGGTATCGTGGGCCTTCAGGGTTTTGCACCAAAGAAGGGGCATTTTCTTCAGCAACATTTGTGATCTGAGCATTGGTATGACTATGGACTACCATCGTACCATCTTTCCAAACTGGGAGAGATGGCTCTTCTGCTTTGGGGATCTGTTGCTCGATTTCTGGTTCTCTGTAAACTTCTCTTTGCTCACCATACTCATGAGAACCTTTCTGCACATCAGATTCTCTCTCAGACCTGCTGCCCTTTCCCAGTCTCTAGGGACTTACTGCCGTGTGTGTTCGCTCTGAGTTCATTCCCTCGTCTCTCCTGCTGGGCCCTCAGCCTTCAGCAACTGGTGATTTGCCCTGCAAGGCCTACAGTGCCTTAAGGGGACTTTTAACCAGTGCTTGCCCTCACAGAGGTTGGTGTCACTTTACCTGGTAAAGGTTTGCTATGTCTTGGAGCGATTTCTCTCATTTCTCCAGCTCTAAGCTTGGCCTTCAGATGGCTGATGGCCTGGCCCCACTCACCTCGCGGATCACTTTCTCAACTCTCCCTGCGCATTTAGTGGAAGTTGGTAGAAACAGTGTGACAGGTCAGGGCAGATTCACTCTGGCTCCCACTCAGCGGGATTCTAATCTATCACATGATCCCATTCACTGCCATTAAAGTCGGCTAACACCTGGCTGGTTTTCCTTAATTCTATCTGTGGCCGATGTCTTCTCCTGCTGCTGCTCCATTGGAGTGAAAAGCAAACATGTACCTCTTCTCTAAGAACTTGTAGCTTTCTAGAATTTAGTCTATTTGGATTTATTTGGAGCCTCAGCTCTCTGATATGCTTAAGAATTTTGCATGTCTCATATATTCAGCTTGCTGAAATTGTTATAATGGCAACAACTGAGCGTTTTTATATACTAACCGTAAATGGAAGTCTGATGCGTTTTTAAAACACTTGTACAATACAGCTCATGCAGCTCCTCCCTAAGAGCTATACCCTATTCCACAGCTATTACTCATTTAACAACCGAGGTTGTCCTCTGCTCATCCTAAAATGCAGTTTCTTAGATGTATTTCCAACTTAGTAGCTAACAAAATGGAAAATGTTCTCCTTTTAAGGAATAGCAGAGCTGCATTCGTTTTTCTATTGCCGCTGGAACAGATTATCACAAACTTGCTGGCTCAGAAACCAAAGAAACCTAGTTCTGTAGTCACAAGCCTGACACCGGGCTCAGTGAGGTAAAATTAAGAATTCAGCAGGTCTACGTTCCTTCTGGAGGCTCGAGAGGAGACTATGTTGCCTTCCTGTTTCCAGCTTTTAGAGGCAACCCGCATTCCTCGGTCTGTTCCCCTTCCTCTGTTTTCCAAGCCAGCAGTGCTCCCCCTCCCTGATGCTTCATGGGCAGAGCCCCAGTCCTCCCTCTGACTCCCCTGCCTCCCTCCTCCACTTACAAAGACCCTTGTGATCACACTGTGCCCACCAAGACAGTGGAGGCTACTCTCCTTAAGGTCAGCTGATTAACAACTTTAATTCCTTCCTGCCTTATAATCCAAGATCCTGACAGCTTCTGGGGATCAGGACATAGCTATATTAGGGGTGGGAACATTATTCTGCGTACCACAAGATTTCTCGCTGCTTGTCCTTCAGAATTCGCCGAAATAGTTTAGTGTCCTTTCTAAAAGGACACCGTTCTAATTCTTGAAACATTTACACAGACTATGATTAACCCTAATTTCATTCACAGGGAAGCCATCAAGACCATTTTAAAAATGCATTTACCACACAAAGATTGCAGCACTCCCAAGTCCTAAAACCATTTTTTTGCAACATTAATAAATTTTACTGGATGGAAATGTTTTCTATGCTTTCACAACACAAGATTGAAAATAAAATGCATGTAAAAATTTAACCTTAAATTTATTTTCTTGAAAAAATTTAAAGTAAATTACAGGTTAAAGTGCATATTGTATCAAATATTTTATTGGCATGTCCTAACTAGCTTGAGGCTATTAACAAATAGCCCTCTGATAAGGGGAAAAATATATATATGTCTTGCTTTGGAGACAACATACTATGAGGTAAATAATATGCTGAGAATTGGCTGGCAGGAAAGCAAGTCATTTTTTATAATAATCCAAGCATTTTAATGGATAGCTATTTATCAGGCTTTCCTATTATCACTTGGTGTTTGAACCATAAAGGTAATTAACTACGAATAAGTGAACCGGGAAATATGCCTACACCTGTCCACCCTTTATCAGCATGACTTTATGATGCACAGTGGTAGGAGAAACGTTTTAGCTAGGAGGCAAAAATAAAATATTAATGCTTTTAATATTGAATGCCTTTATGCCTTTGGAACAATGATTCAATAATCTGAGCCAGGGCTTGGGATTTAAAGGTGTTAGGGTCACACCTGAATAGCATAGTAGTTTCTTGGCCAGCCCCAAGCGTTCTGACTTAAAACTTCCACCTCAAACCACAGTTCCTTCATATGTTTAAATGACACGTAGCATGACTTATCAATATTGCCATGCCCACTAGCTCTAAGGATTGATAGCTAGAACTGAATTTTTAAGATACTGTTTGTGAGATCCTGGCATATTTCTAGAATTGTTTCATTATAAATAGCAAAATTTAAAGTAATAACAATAAACTGTCAGTACAAATATCAAGCTTTTGTTTGTTTTCCTAATTTTGAGAACATAGACCATCAAAGGAATCATTATATTTTGAAATGCAGCAAGATACCCTGATGAATGAAAGCACGGGTTTTTTTCAATAATAGAGAACTTGGGAGAACATACAGGTGTGGGCCCTAGAAAAAATGTAGAAAGTAAAAGCAAA
The DNA here is from genome assembly GCF_002288905.1 of Enhydra lutris kenyoni. Taxonomy (NCBI): domain Eukaryota; kingdom Metazoa; phylum Chordata; class Mammalia; order Carnivora; family Mustelidae; genus Enhydra; species Enhydra lutris. The sequence continues at coordinate 7,645,892 of NW_019154107.1, read as the reverse complement.
ATAAGTTAACTAAATAATTTAACTAAGTCTCAAAGAAGTACATGGTTTACCCATCTAAAGTCACAAATACTGGACACAAGGTGTGTGTCTAAAGTTAAAGGTCAAATGTCAGGGGATAGGAAGAGAAAAGCAGAAAGGGGACAAAAAATAGAGGTCTTTCAGCCATGAACATGGTTAGTACTGCTTTATATCATGGCCCCATCCAAAGGGGACAAAAAATAGAGGACTTTCAGCCATGAGCACACTTAGTACTGCTTTATACCTTGGCCCCATCCCTGGATTTTCTCTTTTGTATGTCAGGGAGCAACTGAGGCAAATGTGTTTCTTGGGATTCCAGTGTATAGCCTCTCTTGAGAACTGTTACATTAACTGATAATTTAAAATTTGGAGTCCAAATCAATAATGCAGAAGTGAAGGGTCAAGTATGTCAATCAGCATTAACAGGAATGAAATATATAAGGGCTTAATTAAACCTCCTGTGATTTTTCAGACCGTCTAATGTTTCACACAGGCCTTGTTGGCATGGTAATATTGGGGGGAAAGAAGTGCACATCCAGTTACAGGTGACAAAAGGAAAAACATCCTGAGGATCAGCTTATAGAATATTATAAAGATGAAAGACAATATTTGACATCATGGAGAAAAATCAGTAGGTTGGTATACTTATTTTCTTACTTATTTTCATCTTATTTTTTTCTAAAGATTTTAAAATTTACTTATTTAGAGAGTGTGTGTGTGCGAGTGGGGGAGAGGGGAGGGAGAAGAAATCCTCAGACTCCCCACTGAGCGTAAAGCCTGATGTGGGGCTCAACCCCAGGACCCTAAGATCATGATCTGAGCCAAAATCAAGAGTCAGCCACTCAACTGACTGAGCCACCCAGGCACCCCTAACTTATTTTCATTTTAAATCGTTTGTTTGGCTTTATCTATATCTAGCACCTAAGAAAATCTCTGGCATATCAAGAGTCAGCTTAGCAAAACAAATATAAACACAAGTATGTACTATGAAAATTCTACCATTCGACTGGCACAAAAATAGATACATAGATCAATAAAACAGGTTCGAGAACTCAGAAATAAACCCACGCTTCTATGGTCAATTAATCTACTACAAAGAAGGCAAAAATATACCATGGCAAATTAAATGGCAATATTCAGTGCTGGAAAAACTGGACAGTTACATGTAAAAGAATGAAACTGGAGCACTTTCTTATACCACCCACACAAATAAACTCAAAATGGATCAAACACCTAAATGTGAGACCTCAAACCATAAAACTCCTAGAAAAAAAAAAAAAAAACATAGGCAGTAATCTCTTTCACATCACTCTCAGCAACAATTTTCTAGACTTGTTTCCTCAGACAAGAGAAACAAAAAATCATAATCAACCATTGGAGGGGCACTCAGTCGGGTAAGCATCTGGCTTTGGCTGAGGTCATGATCCCAGGGTCCTGGGATCAAGCCCCATGTTGGACTCTCTGCTCAACAGGGAGCCTGCTTCTCCCTCTCCCTGCCAGTGCCCCCCCTGCTTATGCTTGCTCTCTCTGTGTCAAATAAAATCTTTTAAAAAAATCTTTAAATAATTATAATAATAATAATTATAATTATAATAAATTATTGGGACTATAAATAAAACCTTTTGCACAGCAAAGGACAGCAACAAAACAAAAAGGCAATCTACTGAATGGAAGAAGATATTTGCAAATGATTTATCTGGTAAGGGCTTAAAAACCAAAAGACATGAAGAATTCAAATGATGTAAGACCAAACAATAATAACAATAATAATCTAATTAAAAAACACGAAGAGAACCTGAATAGACATATTTCCAAAGAAGACATACAGATGGCCAACAGATAACCTGAAAAGATGCTAATAACTAATCATGAGGGAAATGCAAGTCAAAACCACAATGAGATCTCACCTTATACTTGTCAGATGGCTGGAATCAAAAAGACAAGTAATGGTGTATGTGGCTGGCTAAGTCAGAAGAGTGTTCAGCTCTTGATCTCAGGGTCATGGGTTCAAACTTCATGTTGTGTGTAAAGATTACAAAAAGAAAAAAAAGATAAACTTTATTTTTTAAAAAAAGACAAAAAATAACAAGCACTGATAAGGATGTGGGGAAATGGAATCCTGCACTCTACATTACACCAGTAATATAAATTGGTATAGCCACTGTGGAAAAAAGAGTATGAGGATTTTTCAAAGAAATTAAAAATAGAAATACCATGTGACCCAGTAATTCACTTCTGGGTATTTACTCAAGAGAATGAAAACCCTAGCTGGAAAAGATATATGCACCCTTATGGTTATTGTAGGATTATTTACAATGGACAAGAGAAGAAAGCAACCCAAGTGTCCATCAATAGATGAATGAATGAAGACAATGGTATACACACACACACACACACACTATAAAGTATTCCTCAGCCACAGAAAAGAATGAGATCTTACTACCTGTGACAACATGGATGGACATAAGAGCGTATTATGTTAAGTAAAATAAGTCAGAGAAAGAGAAATACCATATGATTTCACTTATATGTGGAATCTGATAAACAAAAGAAATGAACAAACAAACAAAAGCAGAGAAAGACCTATAAACACAGAGAACAAACTGATGGTTGCCAGAGAGGAGGGAGGTGTAGAGAAAAATGAGTAAAGGGGAGTGGAGGATACAGGCTTCCAGTTAAGAAATGAGTAAGTCATGGAGATGAAAGGTTCAGTATAGGAAATATAGTCAGTGGCATTTGTAATAGTATTTTATGGTGACAGATGATAGTATACTTGTGGTGACAAAAGCATAACTTATAGGCTTGTCAAGTCGCTCTGCTGCATACCTAAAACTTATGTAACATTGTGTGCCAACCATACTTCCCTAAAAAATCCTACCATTCTGAAATGGAGAAGTGTGTTACACATTAAAATAATACAGCCATCTGGTTGTTTACTCATGCCTGTGTAACAAATGGTATATAATACGGCAATAATAGTTATTCATATAGCTGTAATATACAAATACAGTTTACCCCATTCCATGAAATGCCTTAACAGTTTTGTTCAAATTTTTTGTTATGATGAATATGGATAAATTAAAACATATGGTATATAGAGGACATGCATGAATTACCCAAAAGAAAAATACTATAAATGCTTGTCTTGTTACAGGGTTGTCTTTTACTTTAAAGGGCAATTTTTAAAATCCAAAATCTATAGAGTCAAAATATTAGGTATTCATTCACATTAGGGACTATCAATATACTTCTGAACAAATAGAGTAAGTCGTTCTTGGTTCTTTTGTGTATTTGTTTTGTTTTGTTTTGTTTTTTGAGAGAGCGTGAGAGAAAGCAGGGAAGGGAGGGGCGAGGAGATGGAGAGAGAGAATCTCCTGTGGGCTCCATGCCCAGCCCTGAGCCTCCTGCAGGGCTTAATCTCTCCACCCTGAGATCATGACCTGAGCTGAAATCAAGAGTCCAACATTCAACCAACAGAGCCACCCAGGTACCTCTAATAAGTGGTTCTTAAAAAGACTTCCACTATTTAAAATATGCTTTCATTCACACACACACACAAAAACACACACACACACAAACGCACGCACGCGCACGTCAATCAATACCCAACCTTTATAAAAGCAATTACGTTTTACAAAATAAGGATAGTCCTTTGATTTTTGTCTGGAATTACCAAGTATTCTTTTTGGAAGATTCTTTTAGTATCTTTAAATATTCTGTTTGTTTGTTTTTTAAACAAGAGTGGCACATTTACTATAATAATGTGATACAATTAAAAGTACAAAGTGATTGTCGTTGTACTTAGCACACATAATTGTCCTTTGTTTTTATAATATCTCATCCCTTTTAAAGTCACTGAAAATTTAGGTTTTTCCTCAGGGACATGCATAAGAGGAGATAGCACTTATATTTTCTAATTTAAGGAAGATGTTACATTTATAGCCATTCAGCTGTGTTTTTCACTAATTAAATACCATATTCGGCAATTACTTACTTTTTGTGTATTATTTGTTTTTCCTTGTTAGAATCACTACTTTCTGTTCTATCATCATTTTGCATGCTAAGTGTTGGTATTTTCCATACACTATTACTATGTTGGGGCTTTTAATGTTTTAAACACATTTAATTTAAAAACAAAATTGTACACATTTTTATCTTTGTTTGTTTTTATCACCTCTCTCAGTGTTTTCTAAAACTAGAAGAAAAAAAAACCTCTGCATTGTCAATACAATCTATCTTGATGTTTAAACAAAGGTACAGTTATATTTAAAAATTTTTTTTTCAATTTCAGGACTATGCATTGGAAATATTCTTAAAATCTGCCCTATGATTTCCCTCCATTAAAATAGGAAATTCTCTAACACACTTAGCATAATGTGCTTTCCTGCCATTTTCTCACTTAACATGAGAAGCAACGTGGTATGTGGAACAGACTGAACCAGACAGATTTAAGTTAAATCCTTGCCTCTGTCAACGGATAGTTGTGTAAATTATGACAAGTTTATTAACCTCTTTGAACTGGGGGAAATGTACCCACTCTCTGAGATCTTATGATGTTAAATGAGAAAATGAATACAAAGAACTGAGCAACAATAAAGCTTCTTTAAAACACAGTAAGATCCAAAAAGTCAATCCACACTGAATCCACAGGACAGAGTAATTGTGAATTTAATAAAACAGTAACCAGTACTAACCAGCCCACCTAGCTGGTGGGATGTTCCTGGATTTCAGTTGCAAGATCAACCCCTCACCAAGTCCCATCTGCATGTTGACATTACCTGGTGGGGTGACCTGATAAAAGACAGGATGCCTAAGGTTACCTGATAAAAGACAGGATGCCTAGTTAAATTTGAATTTCAGAAAAACCAGAATTACTTTTCTATGGTATAAGTTTGTCCCCCAAGTACGCATGAGGAGGAGAGAGAGAAAGCAATGAAGTGAAAAGATCTTTGACTACTCTTTACTGAGTTGGAAGAGTAAAGCAATGAATCTTCAGAGTCTGAGATCATCATTTCCAGCCCTAGACTGGGGGTTGCTGCAAAGCTTCAGCACAAGTCCTACCATCCTATATGGAGCCACATTTGACAAATCACAGTGAGGATAGCAGATGATCTGTCAGGGATCTTGAACTTTTTTGTGTGCGCCACAGAGACTGTCTGGTGCTTGTGGACTTCCCAAAATGTTTTTCAATATACTAAATATGACATAATGGATTATAAAAGAAACCAATTATATGAAACCAAATTTATCAAAATATTTTTGGGGAATGGGTTAAAGAGGTGATGGGAATTAGAGTACACTTATCATAAAGAAAAAATAAAATAATAAATATTTATTGTAGAAAAAATAAACTACAGCTTGATGGCTAAAAAAATTTTTAAACAAATTTTAAATTTAAAATTTAAAAAATTTTAAAACAAATACTACAATGTTGGTTTTTAATTACAAGATTAAATAAAAGGAACTAATGATGACTCTAAAAATCACTGTAATCTCAAAATAATGATAGGTATAAATAATAATTCAGTTATGTAAAATAACTATGGTGCGAAAAACAAATTGTGTCTTTTGCTGAAGAACTCATAGGCACTGTTAATTTTACTAGGGTATGTTGCCTAAATTCATAACTCAAAGAAAATGCTAAATTTCAGTTGGGTATTTGTGAAAATGAAGACGTACGATTTCTTCCAGTCCAAGTGTACAAACTCCATAAATTCTAACCACGGATCCCTAGGGTACAGCTATTCCAAGTTTTAAAATCACTAAGATAATGCACTGGCTCTCCATGGCTTAGCATCCCCTCTAAAATTTTATTATGAAAAATTTCAATTTTAGGGCAAAGTTGAAAGAGGTTTAAAGACCTGAGCAATTCTCCTTTCAATTGTATCATTAACACTTGACTCTATTTCTCATCTACATACCCATGTAACAGACCATCTTATTTGTTGATGCAATTCAAAGTGCAATGCAGACATCTGAACAATTCCCCCCTAAATATTTCAGCATAAATATTCTTGTTTGTAGTTAATATTTCTTTTGAGGTACAAATCACACACAATCGAGTGTATAAATTTTAAGTGTACACCTACTAAATTTTGACAAATGCATACATTTATGTAATCCAAATCATTATCAAGATATAGCACAAATTCCCTGACATGGCTTAAATTTTTTTTTAAGATTATTTATTTATTTGTGTGTTTGTTTGTTTGTCAGAGAGAGAGAGAAAGCACAAGCAAGCAAGAGGAGTGGCAGGCAGAGGAGAACCAGGCTCCCCGCTGAACAAGGAGCCCCATACAGGACTCCCCATCCCAGGACCCTGGGATCATGACCTAAGCCAAAGGCAGACGCTTAACCGACTGAGCCACCCAGGAGCCCTTATTTTATTTTTGTGTATACGGGTGATTCAGAGGCTCTTATATGCCACCTCCCTACCTACTGTCAAACAATAGAAGTTGAACGGATAGGTGGACCATCGGAGAACTGAGGTTTTAAACTAACTACATCAAAGCTGAAGGTCTGATGACAGAATGAATTTAAGACATAGCTGCCCTAGATGGTAAGGTCTGGCCAAAGAGAAGGTGATTCCAGCTAGTTCAGGGAGAGCAAGGCACCATGATCAAAGGCAAGTGGGTCAGTCTGATCTCCTTTTTGTGACCCAAACATGGCCATATAAAATGAAGGCAACTGGTAGATCAGGGTTGTAGTAACTATCAGAGGCCATTATTTGCATGGTCACTCAGCCAAGAATTATTAAGTAATGAGAATATATTAAATACAGATGTGGCTTTCCTAATTACTCAAGGAAAACTGCCCCTCTCCCTCAGCGTGCTTCTTACCACCTAGCATGCGTGCTTCTTACGACTTAGCATGCGTGCTTTTTTTAGCTGTTTTTGTGTGCTGGGCCCCACTAAATGGGTTTTGTTCATGTTAGTCATTGTCACTATTTCCAATATTGATCACATGGACTGATAAATGACTAGAGAGAAAAAGAGACGAGGACTTTCCTCTCACACGAATTACTTTTCCTTCCTTTCTGAAATACTTAATTTAGTTACATTTATTCCTTTTTTTAGAGATTTTATTTATTTATTTGACAGACAGAGATCACAAGCAGGCAGAGAGAGAGGAGGAAGCAGGCTCCCTGCTGAGCAGAGAGCCTGATGCGGGGCTCGATCCCAGGACCCTGGGATCATGACCTGAGCCGAAGATAGAGGCTTTAACCCACTAAGCCACCCAGGCGCTCCCTAGTTACATTTATTCCTAATAAAATATAGGAATGTGCCTCCTAGCTCTAGTGGGGCTATTAGAGATTCATCCATAACCTTCAGAGCGGTAGTCTTGGCTAGTGGTGAATGTGTGCGGCCTCTGAAGCCCGCCTGCCTGGACACGAATCCAAGTTTGTGCTCACACTTGTGATGTGAGCTCAGTCCATTTATTTAACCTCCTCTCTGTGCTTCAGTTTCCTAACCTGAAAAATATGGGGGGTAATAATCCCAGAGGAAATGATGAAATGAGTTAATGCATGAAAATTACTCAGGACACATATTCAGTGCCTAATGCTGCCGGTTCTATTACTACAAGTAATTCTGCAGCCTAAATTTAGCAACTCTGGTCCTGGCCAGATGAAGAAATGACTAAGAACTCTGGCTAGTCACGCAGCTTCAGAGATCCAGCTTTGAAGTGGATAAAACTAAAAAGTCCGTCCACTCTAGTCTGGAGCAGATGAAAAGGACTTATTTTAGTTTGAAGAAACAAACCCTTTATTCCAGGAAAAGCAGAGTCTGTTTCTAGGGCATCTTAGCCCTACAGAGCCTTATCAACTGAATGTACCTCCTCAAAGGTTCAACTTTTACTTAGAATCACAATAAAAGAGAAAAAAAAAGGCCAGAAATGAGGAAATTTAGACTGAGTTTCATCCAGAGCTGGTAAGTGAATGAAAACACAAGCTCTCTGTATCTTTTTCTCATTTATCAGATTAGACAGCAACTAGAAATATGATCAAATGATTTACAGGGGGCACCTGGCTGGCACAGTCGATTAAGCATCTGTCTTCAGCTCAGGTCATGATCTCAGGGTCCTGGGATCAAGTCCCGCATCGGGCTCCTTGCTGAGCGGGGAGTCTGCTTCTCCCTCTGCCTGCCGCTTCCCCTGCTTGTGTTCTCCCTCTTTCTCTCAAATAAGTAAATAACATCTTTAAAAAAAAAAAAAGATTCTACAGCAGCTACAACATCAGAGATTGAAGGACACAAACAATATGGCATTTGGCAAACATGCACACAAAGGCCAATTCTGATAGGCTTTGATATTTCTGTTTGCTTTGTTTGGCAGACCAAGATATGAGGATTAAAGCATTTCCAAGCTGCTGACATTGCTTCCACCAGTGGTGCTATTTCATAGAATATTCCTTTAGTGCGTTGACTCCAACACATGTAACGTGTTATAGATGTTATCATAAACATGATTTCTCAGCTATAACTAGGCAACATGGAATGTTCCATAGTATCAAGCCTACAACAAAGGGAGCGATTCTACTCTAGGCCAAGTTAATTGTCTAAATAAGTCAAATTTACCCTTTAATTACCAAAGATTTAGACCAAAAAAAAAAAAAAAAAAAAAGCTTTCTAAGAAGCATTTCTACAATATTCTACAACTTCAAAAATTAATTGCAAACTACTCATAAAAAAGAAGATCATAAGGACTATTTCACCATTGTTAAAAGGTGGCCATAACCTCAGGTGGGTTTGAAATATGTGTAACTCGTTATCCTCAAACTAAATTTATCCATGTTGCTTTTCTATATTTTTCCCTCCAGATACTGGAACGGTTTTCTGCTATCTCTTGCACTTTCAGTTTGGCAGTTATTATTTCTAACAGTCATCAGCATGCCAAGTGTGGAGCTTCAGCTCTTTACATTCCTAAGCTTTCTAAGCAACACAATCGGAAAACCAAACATTATAGAAATACAATTAAAGAAAGAGGAACCAAGGTATGAATGATGGCCCGAGAAGGTTTTCTTTATGTTAAGGTTATTGAAAGTGTAACATCTATTTCAAATGGTCAGAACCTTTTTTTTTATGATTTTATTTATTTATTTGACACAGAGAGAGGAGGGGGAGAGAGCAAGCACAAGAAAGAGGAACGGCATGCAGAGGGAGAAACAGGCTCCCGCTGAGCAAGGAGCCCAATGTGGGGCTTGATCCCAGGACCCTGGGATCATGCCTTGAGCCAAAGGCACTGCTTAACGGAATGAGCCACTCAGGTGCCCCCAAAATGGTCAGAAGTTTTAAAAGTGCTTTCATATTTTGGGGCATCTTGGGGGCTCAGTCATTAAGTGTCTGCCTTCAGCTCAGGATCCTGGGATGGAGTCCCACATGGGAGTCCCTGCTCAGCAGGGAGTTTGCTTCTCTCTCTCTCACTCCCCCTGCTTGTGTTCCCTCTCTCACTGTCTCTCTCTCTGTCAAATAAATAAATAAAATCTTTTTATAAAATGCTTTCATATTTCTAACCTACATTCTGGATATATAAGCCTCTTACCAAAAAAGCCTTACATAAGTTTCTGTAAAGGGCAATAGCAAGAGTAGGTAATTGTTTCCTTTGGATTCAGTGATCAAATGGAGTAAGAGCTTTCCAGTTCATATTTTATATCATTTAAACAATGGACTGTCGGGACACCTGGGTGGCTCAGTTGGTTAAGCGGCTGCCTTCGGCTCAGGTCATGATCCCAACGTCCTGGGATCGAGTCCCACATCGGGCTCCTTGCTCAGCGGGGAGCCTGCTTCTCTCTCCGCCTCTGCCTACAACTCTGTCTGCCTGTGCTCATGCTCTCTCTCTCTCTCTCTCTAACAAATAAATAAATAAAATCTTTAAAAAAAATCTTTAAACAATGGACTGTCTAAATGCGATGATGGAGAGCAGACTATCTTTTCTTTTAAATAAAAGGTCACAAAATTACTTTAGAGTGCCAGCCATTACAAATATAATAGGCAACACGATGAAAAAGAAGTTAAATTTAAGAGTACTGAAGCTGGGGCGCCTGGGTGGCTCAGAGGGTTAAAGCCTCTGCCTTCGGCTCAGATTATGATCCCAGGGTCCTGGGATCGAGCCCCACATCGGGCTCTCTGCTCAGCAGGGAGCCTGCTTTCTCTCTCTCTCTGCCTGCCTCTCTGCCTACTTGTGATCTCGGTCAAATAAATAAATAAAATCTTTAAAAAAAAATAAAAGAGTACTGAAGCTTATGCTAAAACCCCTTTCCACTCCTGTAACTTCTTTATCCATGAACTTTACTGATCAGTATGTACGAAAATGATCATATCAGCATGGTCCTGACATCCTCATGGATGGTTCAGAATATATATCTCATATGTGTGTGTATGTATATATGTGTATATATAGACATTTTCATATGTGTGCATATATATACACATACACACATATATATATAACCTATGTATCTCTCCCTGAGTGATGTGTCCATCTACAGCATTCTTTATAATTTTGAAGAAACATATATAAAATGATATAAATGCTCACTGATAGAGTGACTATGAAAATTTTACTTTTCGTTTTTTGTTAGAAGAATTTCAGTGTCATTTTGTCCTCATTTCCTCACTTCTGTCATGTCATTTCTCTGTTTATATCTTTCTGGGAGAAAAAGGTCTTATTTTCTAGTACTATGGAAACAACATAACTTCACAATATCATTATGCCATAGTGTTGATATAAAATAACTCCACTGACCCCCATAATTAAAAATTATATCGCAGAATCAAATCTATTATCATTTGACAAGTTATTTTTTGAAGTACCAGACCTTTCTAATATTTAGCTTATCAGAAATATTATCTATATTTTCTGTATTGTTAGAAACATCAGAGAGTATTACCTCCAAAATAAAAAATAAAAAGACATTATTGGTTCATTTATATTTTACTCTTTTGGTAAGATGATTTGATGACAAGGTAATTCTAAAACCCCTGTTTTCTATCTTAATGCTGTTTACTTAAACCTTTTGTGTCTAAACTGAAAATTTATTGTATCTTCAAGATTCTGTCTTCATGATAAAAAAAATCATTAGGAGACCCAGAAGTTTAGTAGATGATATCCAAACCTCCCACTTGTGATCCAAAATGTATTTCACTCTAATTCAAACTAATGAGGCAGAACTGTCCTAACTATGAAAACTGTACACTGATATATCCAAGTCTCTAGGACGTAATTTAGAGGAAAACTTTCAAAATAGAAGACAGCAAAGGACATTAAAATAACATAGAATACTTCAATACCAAAAACAAAGTTGAAATATGCAGAAGAATAAATAAAACGTTAAGGGTGGAAGAGATGTAATAACTAGCCTTAAAATAGCCTTAAAAATTCTGTCACACCCAATTTTATTACAATATTTCTTTTGCATTTAGATTTATTTTATTCTTGGATTTCAAATAACTACACTTATCATGATTATTTAATTGTCCAGTGACAGATAAAGATGGTAAGTAATAACATTAATTTGTTTAATGTGGAGTGCCTAGGTGGCCCAAGGGGATGAGCATCCAACTTGATTTCAGCTCAAGTTATGATCTCAGGTTTATAGGATTGAGCCCCATGGTGGGCTTTGAGCCCCATGGCTGGCTCCAAGCTCACTGGGGAGTCAGCTTGAGATTCTCTCTGTCCCTCTCCCTCTTCTCCTCCCCACCCTACTCCCTCTCTCTCATTCCCTCTAAGGAATAAATAAATCTTTAAAACAAAACAAACAAAAAAATGCTTACATTTGTTGAATGCCACCATATTAATACAAACAATTTCAAGCATTTTATAATAATCCATTTAGCCAATGTGACAATTCCATGAGATAAGCATTATATCATTCTGCAGATGAAGAAACTGAGGGACAGAAAAGCTAAGGAATTTGTCCAAGGTCACACAGCTGATAAGCCAAGAACAAAATAAACAGAAATGCAAAGAAATACTGTAATAAAATCCCAGGGTAGGAAAACCTGAACTATAATTGATGAACTGCTGAAGGCTCAGGGAGGAAAACTAGTAGAGTTTTAAAAAATCCCAGGGACCCAGTATGTGAGGCTGGTTTAACATCTGAAAATCAATTAAGTTAACCATCACATCAATAAGCTAAAAGAAAGTCACATGATTATATCATAGATGTAGAAAAAGCATTTGACAAAATCCAACACCCATTCATAATAAAAATTCATAGTAAACTAGAAACAGAGGAGAACTTCCTCAACGTGATAAAGAATGTTTACAAAAAACCCACAGCTAACATTATACCTAATGTTAAGAAACTTGAAATTTTCCTGAGATCGGGTAGCAAGCAAAGATAACCCCTCTCTTCACTCCTTTTTTTTTTTTTTAAGATTTTGCTTATTTGTCAGAGAGAGAGCACAAGCAAGGGGAGCAGCAGGCACAGGGCGACGCAGGCTCCCCGCTGAGCATGGAGCCCCATGTGGGACTCGATCCCACGAGCCCAGGATCATGACCTGAGCTGAAGGCATACACTTAACTGACTGAGCCACCCAGGAGTGCCATCTCTCTCCACTCCTTTTCAACACCATACTGGAAGTAGTAAGACAAGAAAGGGAAATAAAAGACATACAGATTTGGATGGAAGAAATAAAACTGTCTTTGTTCACAGATGACATGATGGCCTAGGTAGAAAATTTGAAAGAAGTCACCAAAAACAAACAAACAAAAACACTGGAACTAATAAGCAACTATAGTAAGGTTGCAGATACAAGGTTAATAAACAAAAGTCAATGACTTCCCTATACCAGCAATGAACAAGTGTAATTTGAAATTAAAACACAGTACCATTTACATTAGTATCCCCCCAAAATGAAATATTTTGGTATAAATCTAACAAAATATATACAGGATCAACATGAGGAAAACTATAAAACATTGATGAATTAAAACAGAAACTATATAAATGGAGAGAACTCCTGTGTTCATGGATGGAAAGATGCGATATTGTCAAGATGTCAGCTCATCCTAACCCAATCTATACATTGAATGCAGTATTGGTCAAAATCCCAGCGTGTTATTCTGTGCAAATGGACAGATACCAGATTCTAAAGTTTATTTGGAGAGGCAAAAGACCCAGAAGAGCCAATGCAATACCAAAGGAGAACAAAGCTGGAGGTAGAATTTACTCTTCCACAGGCAGAATTTATTCTTCTTCAAGGAAATCTCAGTTTTGCATCAACTGACTAGATGTGGCCCACCCAGATGATTGAGGATAATCTACTTAAAGTCAACCGATTATAGTTGTTAACTGTATCTACAAAATCCTCATCATAGCAGCACCCACATTAGTGTTTAATTAAATAACTAGGAACTATTACCTAGTTAAACTGGCACGTGAAACTGACCATCACAATCATGTATGTATTTTCTAAATATTTTCTCCCAATTAGTAACTTATCTTTTTATTTTTTCATAGTATCATTCAAAGACAAGAATTTTTTAATTAAAATTTTAAAAATAACCTAGGTTTTAAAGATTTGATTTTTAATTATAACTTTTAATTATAATTTAATTGTGTACTACCAAATCTAATTAACCTTTTTTTTCTTTCATGGACTGTACTTTTTGTAATCTATCCAAGAAATGTTTGCCTAACTCAGTTCTAAGTATTTTCTCTAATGTTTTCTTCTAAGAGCCTTATATCTTTAAGTTTTGGGTTTATACTTATCACTGATTTTAACATTAATTTTTGTGTTTATATGAATTAAAGTTCAAAAAATTTTGTGCATAGTTGTCTAACAGTTTAACACCATTACTGAAGAGATTATATTCCATCATATTTCCTTTGCACTCTTGTCAAAAATAAATTAACCAAGAACGTGCGGATCTCCTTTTAGACTATTCTGTTTCACAGATGTATGTGTTTATCTTCATAAGTTCTTAATCACTGCAGCTTTATAGTAGATCTTAGCATGATCCCTCCACATTCTGCATTTTTGAAATCATTTTGGCATTTCTACGTCTGTTGCTTTTCTATACGCATTGCTTGTTTTCCATTCTCAGTTATCAGTCCTGTGCTCTGTTATCCAGTGTTTGAAAACTATTGTTTCATGTAATTGGTAGTTATACTTTTCTCCAGGCTTTCCACATCCCCAAATGAACATAGTCCTCTCTCTACTTCCTATGGTGATGCTTAAATTAAGCTGATGCTGGAGTTTTTAGTGATGATCACATTTCATTAAAAGATGGAGGTAAAAAAGTAATTATAGAATGGAAGGGCATGGTATTTTGCATATCACATAATACTGTTTTCAAAGTCTGGCATAGGTCATTCTTAACTGACAGTTATTCCCCCACCCACCCACCTCCCCCAACCCCAAGCCTTGGCTTCCTGTAAAAAATTTCCTTTCTAAGGAATCAAGAGATAGCTAATCATTTCTCTCATATGTTCTTAATCCACTTCCAGACAAGAACTGGTTTTTCAGACACCAAGGAAAACTAAAATATCCTTTAAAAATAATTCTTCAAATAAAATAACCATGTTACATTAGTATTCAGAACATTATAAGCTCCCTATTGTTCTGAACTTTGCCATTTTGGATTTTTCTTTTGCTTGATCTGACTCCAGGCCCTTTGAACTATATTTTCCTAAAGGAAAGAGCTTTCTACCATCAAAACTGATTTCAAGACTCCATCTTTAGCAACACACAGATCCTTTGAAATGAGAGTTTTCTTGAAGAACCTCCCTGGTCTAAGATAAATTTCTGAGGCAAAATTGAGGGTCAGGGCTCCTGTGCTTCTTTCCTTAAATGTATATAGTGTGTGATGGCCAGGGGTGGAGAGAAGGTTCACCTTCCTCTTTCCTGAGCAAACACCACGGGTAGCAGTTGTTTTATTCACTCCCATAAGACTATATTACAGTAAGACTCAGATGGGAAAATTAAAAATAGAAATGTTCTTTGTATAAATAGGGCTTTAAAAAATAATAGGATATTATTATACTTTTGACAACTCGCAAAATACGTTTGCTTAAAAACTAAATTACCTATTAAACAATAGAATATTTGGTGTAACAATATAAATAGCATATGTATACTATTTTCTTATTAACATGTGTTTTCTCTCCCACTGGGAGAAAAAAATAAACCCTGAGTGTTTGAAAATAGATCCAGCTGTCAAATAATTAACTTTAACACAATTGGAAACCAAATAAGCATGCCATTGTTTTACTCCAAACTTTCTGTCTTTCTTCAGATTGTTACCATTTAGTTATTAATCCCAATTTCAGGAAACCTTTAGAAGTATATAAAATCTTCTGTTTCTATAAGTATTTATATACAGAGTTTGATTCAAAATGTCCACAAACTAATTCCCACTTGTAAAAAATCAGTTTGTGGAGCACCGGGCTGGCTCAGTCAGTGGAGTGTGAGACTCTTGATCTTGAGGTCATGAGTTCAAGTGTCACGTTGGGGTTAGAGACTATTTTAAAGAAATTGGTGTGTGTATTCTGAAAATTCTCCTGAACACTAAATGTTAAGTATAACCGAAGATTCAGCCTTCAGCCTAGACTATCTCCTTTGGTCACCTTATCCACTTTGACATGAACTGTGACCTCTTTTCTCTAACTGCCTTGACTAGAGTTTGCAAAGGCATTTTTATCTTCCTTCTTCTTGAGCAGCATCCCAAATGTTAAACTTCGTTATCTTTCCTACTAAAGTTAATTTTCCTCTTGACTTTCCTAGATAGATAGACAGGAAGGAAGGAAGGAAGGAATGATTTTTTTGCTGTTACTCGGATTGAAAACTTTAGAATCAGTAGTGATTTTTTCTTCTCCTTTGACCCTCACACTACTGGTTATCTACTCATGTAGAATCTACTTTCTCCAGCTCTCTCCATATTACTCCCTCTTTTTCTCTCCCATTCATTCCTATGCTACAAGACCTTATTCTGAGATTACTACATAAACTCTCTAGGGCTTCCCAAATTCAGTTCTATATTAAATCAACTCGATAAGCTAATTGTCCTTTGCTCCAGCTTTACTGTGATTATAAATCTGTTAAAAAATTTTAAAAAACAGGGGCGCCTGGGTGGCTCAGTGGGTTGGGGCCTCTGCCTTTGGCTCAGGTCATGATCCCCAGGGTCCTGGGATCAAGCCCCGCATCAGGCTCTCTGCTCAGCAGGGAGCCTGCTTCCTCCTCTCTCTCTGCCTGCCTCTCTGCCGATTGTGATCTCTGTCTGTCAAATAAATAAATAAAAATCTTTAAAAAAAAATTTAAAAAACAAACATAATAAGGATGGAAATGGATGATATAAAAAGATTCAAATTACATTTGCAGAAAGAAAAGGGGCACCTGGGTAGCTCAGTCGGTTGAGTGTTTGACTCTTGATTTTGGCTCAGGTCATGATCTCAGGGTCATAAGATGTAGCCCCATCTTGGGCTCCATGCTCAGCATGGAGTCTGCCTGAGTCTCTCTCTCCCTCTCCTTTTGCCCCTACCCCCAATAAATTAATATATAAAAATAATTTTTTAAAAAGAAAGAAGGGGCACCTGGGTGGCTCAGTGGGTTAAGCCTCTGCCTTCAGCTCAGGTCATGATCTCAAGGTCCTGGGATCGAGCCCTGCATTGGGCTCTCTGCTCAGCGGGAAGCCTGCTTCCCCCTCTCTCTCTGCCTGCCTCTCTGCCTACTTGTGATCTCTCTCTGTCAAATAAATAAATAAAATCTTTAAAAAAAAAGAAAGAAAGAAAAAATTACATTTGAAATAAAAATTTCACTGGATGGAATTATAGCAGAATAGACCCGCACAAGAAAAGATCAAGGGAGATAAAAGCATAGTGATAAAAACTATCCAAAATGAAGCACAGACAGAGAGGGGGAAAGGACTGAAAAAAGAAATTACAGGATGTTATTAAATGATCTAGAATATGTAACTGGAGTCTCAGACAAAAGAGGAAGGCAGAGAGAGAGGAAAAAAAGTAAAGAAATGATACCAAAACAGCCACAGTTTTGAGAAATTAAAATCAATAGATCCCAGAGCCTCAATTAATCAGAAGCAGGGTGCAAACATAGACATACAGACAGAAAGGCAGACATGAACACGTGATTAAATTTCTGAAACACAGTGATACAAAGGAAATCTTAATAGTCACCAGCGATTCTCCTCCTAGGCATTTCCCGAAGACAACTTAGACAGGAAATAATTTTGCATTATTTAGTCCAAATGTCTGATACTGGGCAGATGGAAGTTCAATTTGTTCGCCTTAGGGAATAAGAGAGGGTCTCATTTTATGAAAGATGAGACAACTGGGAAGATTATTAGAACATGAATCCTGTTACTAGAAAAGACAAAATACAAAGCTGCTTTCAATGGTCAGGCAAAATCCATACTGAAAGCCGGTTTGATTTAATGCTGAGTCACCTAAGTATCAACCTAAACAGAGTCCCATAAATTCTTCCCAACATTGGAGGCAAGTGGGAAGTTAATTATATTACGTTAAGTTTTACCTAAATTTCTCCTATTTCACAAAGTCTCTTGGAATCTGAGTTACAAAATTATGGGGAAAGGAAAAGAATACTTGAACAGTTGGAACCAGGATGATTATCTGAGTTCTTTTAAAGTAAATCGAGAGTTCTTAATCTGCTGATACAGTATATGCTTGAAGAATAGGAGAAATACAGGATTACTCATCCAGTGGCAGGGGTGATGAGAGGAACACCAAAGGATGGGAAGCAGTAGTCAGTAGACCCAGTGTCACTCTCCATGCCATGCATTTAGAGAAGTTGGTTGGATAGAGACTAATGATAGGTCTCAGGGGATCTTTTTAACAAGCAGCATTCCAAACAAGTGACTAGAGGTATCTGAAAATGGAATACAATTTCCTCTCTAAATAATTCAAGGGGCACCTGGGTGACTCAGTCAGTTAAGCATCTGCCTTTGGCTCAGGTCATGATCCTGGAGTCCCAGGATCAAGTCCCACATTGGTCTCTCTGCTGAGAGCCTGCTTCTCCCTCTGACCCTCCCCATCTCGTGCTTTCTTTCTCTCTCTTTCTCACTCTCGCTCAAATAAATAAATATCATTAAATAAATAAATGTTCTCTTAAAAAATCACACAAAAAATGAACAAACTGTTCCCTGACACAAAACCATGACAAAAGCCCTGTTGAATGAGCCAATAAATGTGAGAGTTTAAGATCTAGATTTGGGTGGGCGCGGTGTCTGAGGATCCTACCATCCTACCTTGACAGTAAACCACCCACAAACTTCATTTGCTTCTAAGGACAGGGCTCTTGCACACTCAGGGAAGACTGGCTCTAAGCGAGGGATGAAACCGAATCTCCAGATTGGAGTTCTACAAACCCTACGGTGAACAGTGCCCAGCGTTTAGGAGGGTTGGAACCAGAGAGGACGAGGTTTGCCATAGTCTAACAGCAAGGAAACGTGTGCGTGTTTCAGATCTCACTTAAATTTGCTATCATTTAAAAAATTCAACCTCATTAACTTTTGCTTTTCTTCATTAGTCTCTCTTAATTGTGAACTGTGTTTTGGATGTGTTCTATTCTGTGCAAAAAAAGAATACTTACAGTCAGCTCTTAACCAGCTTCTCCCACCTTTTGAAATTATGGCACTTTAGACCAAAGACTCTTTTTGATTACTTCTTATCTTGAGAGTTGCTTAAAATGACACAGATTATCACTTTTCCCTCCCAAATCTCAATAGATGAAGCTTGTGTTACCACCTAATGCCCAATATGTAATGAACTGGGCTTTATTTTTAAGACACCTAATGCCCAATATGTAATGAACTGGGCTTTATTTTAAAGACTTTGGTAGTCTTACAAGTTCAAAGGATCTCTCTACAACTCGTCAAATATGTACATGAGGAATTGCCATGGCAAACTCAGCATTTGTTCTCTTCTTTAAGAAATCCTTACCACTTTAAGACATCTACTGTCAGTTCACAGAGTAGGAACCACGCCCATTCCGCTTCTTTTCAACACATAATCTCTTCAGTTGGATTATAAAGTGTAAACATAAATAATTAATTCCATGGTCTTCCTTTTGAAAAAAACAAGTTTTTAGTTTAATGGATTTTTTAAAAAGATTTTATTTATTTACTTGACAGAGAGAGATCACAAGTAGGCAGAGAGGCAGGAAGAGAGAGAGGAGGGGAAGCAGGCTCCCCGCCAAGCAGCAAGCCCGATGTGGGGCTCAATCCCAGGACCCTGGGTTTATGACCTGAGCCGAAGGCAGAGGCTTTAACCCACTGAGCGACTCAGGTGCCCCAGTTTAATAGATTTTTAATAGTAATTAATTTTACTACAAATTTCATTTCCTTTTTTATTACTATCATGAATAAATTAGAAGATTATCTTAATCTATGTGTGTCTCTATATGTACTGATAAGTAGAAATTCTAAGAATAAAGGTGCAGGTCTATATATATTTGTTGTTTAAGTTACAAAGCCTGTATTTGCCATAAAGATCACTATGTGAGTTTTTTTTTTAAATTTCAGTGGGGGCGCCTGGGTGGCTCAGTCGTTAGGCATCTGCCTTCTGCTCGGGTCATGATCCCAGGGTCCTGCGATCAAGCCCCACATCGGGCTCCCTACTCTGCAGGAAGCCAGCTTCTCCCTCTCCCATTCCCTGTGTTTGTGTTCCCTCTCTCGTGGTCTCTCTTTCTCTCTGTGTCAAATAAATAAATAAAATCTTTTTAAAAAAACTTAAAAAAAATAATACAATAAAATTTCACGCAACTTTGTTGCAGCTACAGTTTTTTACTCTACAAGGATATACCTTTGGTAAGATTTAGTCATCCTGAAGTTTTAAGAGACATGTAACTGTCTTACCTTTTTGCTGGAATGTTAAAGTGATTCACTACTGTCTCAAGCTATATATTATTCCAACCCAGCTATGTGTGACATTTCAGACTGGTGGGTAAGAATCATGAATACTACCGAGCTCAGTCCCAACAGATATTTAAGCTTCAAGACTAGAATTCAATGTATTTACACGACCCAGTGTTTAATGATCTGGACATTTGTCTGCGTGGGTTTAGATTTATATAAGCTTTACCCCTGTATCCTAAAATTATTTATGCAAACATTTATGCAAGACATCACCCTTACTCAGATATCTTTTAAATAACAGGTATCTTTTACAGTGATACTAGTAGTAGTAATATTGATAATAATAAATTACATATGTAGAATAATTGTTTGCCAGGTTAACACATACTACATAAATTATCTCATTAAACCTACATCCTACATAATAACCCTATGAAGAGATGATATGATAATTCTCAATTTACTTAAAAATAGTAAGCCCAGAGATGTAATACATAGCACAGTGACTACCTTAGTAAACTTACTATATTGCATATATGCTGAGTAAATCTTACAAGTTCTTATCATAACAGAGAAATTCCATAACTATATATGATGATGGACGTTAACTAGACTTACTGTGATTATTTCATTATACAAATTGAATTACGTTGTATAACTGAAACGAGTATCATATTGTATATCAATTATACCTCAACAAAACAGTTAAAACAAACAAACATACCTATATACACACATAATAAGACCAATACTTGAAGTACAGAGAGATGAATTAATTTCCCCAGGGCACAAAGCACGTCAGTGGTCATTTCATTATTCAAGTTTTTCCAATTCTGATCTTGAGCTATCAAAAACTTCTTCATTATTTATAGTATATTCTCATTTAGAAGTTTGGAAAATGAGAACAGAATAAAGGAGATGTAAAAAAAATCTCTTCTTACTTTAATTGTGTTAATTCCAATACACAGTGTGTACATCAGCTAATCAATAAAGGTTTATTATACCCTGGTAACTGCCCACTAAAGCCTTGGGATATGAAAATGAATATGATGCACACTGCCTCTAAAGGAATTCAGTCTAAAATACATTGACTATTTTTAGATAAATCACTAAATACTCTAAAATAACAGCTTGAAAATAGATACAAGTAGAATATTCTGATTCAGGCATTAAAATACAAGTCAAGAAAAAGTATGCTCCATTTCAGAAATTTAAACCAAATAATAAAAAGTTAAAGACTTGTGTAAAAGTTCTTAATGGTAGAAAATATGGTAGAATTTCAACACCAAATTGCAATAATAAAAATGAAAGCAATGTGGAGAATTATGGAAGCTGCAAATCTAAACTTAATTTCAAACAACAAAAACTAGCTGGTGATGTTGACATGGAAGGGATCTTGGAGGAATTTAACATGATGTTTTGAGACAGTTAAGTGTAAAGGAAATGAAACTAAGCATATTTAGATGTGGTCAAACTTCAGAAACATTTAAAAGTTCAGCGAAAATAGTAAAACAGCTAGAAATACCAAACAAAAAGTCTAAAAGGAATGAGAGGATAAAAAAAAATGATGACAATTCTAAATAATATCATTAAGAAAAAAAGATGATTTTAAAATTGACTAATACAGATTTATATTTGAACTCAGAGACACAAATGGAACTGAAAAAGACAACACACACTTATATATGTTATTTTTTGAAACTATATTTTTAGGGACTAATGACATTTTGCATGCTTTTACATACATTTAGGGGGAAGTCTTACACCACTAATAAATGGCAAAAATGTGTTGTAACAGCTCAATAAGAAATTATTGAAACACAAGAAAACATGGATGAATTTCTCAAAGATTATTTTGTACAAAAGAAGGCGGTTATTATGATTCAATTTATATGAAGTTCTAGAGTAGGCAAAATTGGTAAATGGTGATAGAAATGAGAACAGTGGTTGTCTGAGGAGAGAGTGGAATAGACTGGAAAGAATTACTAGAGAAATTTTTGAGATGATGGAAATGTTCTATATTTTGATAGCAGTGTGTTATATTGATGTATACATTTGCCAAAATTCATTGAACCATACATTTAACAACTACATATTTCTTCATATTTAAATTATACTGAATGAAGTGCTTACTATTTTCTTTAAACTATTTGATAGCTTATATGTTTTACCATTTGATTTCAAGTCTTGCAGCAACTTTCTGAGAAAAGAATCATTATCATTTAAAAAATGAGAAAAAACAAGTTAAATAACATAAGAGGCAGAATTGGAAACCAGGATAAGCTGCCTGCTGAACAGGAACTGTTAATTATCACTCTATTTATTTTTGTCTTCTATGAGACACACGTTAATTACAATTATATTGGCAAAAGTATTATACTATATGAAGCTGATTTCAGAAAACAGAATGTTTTTATATAATTATGTACTTGACTATTCAAATAAGTTTTATTTTTTATTTATTTATTTTTGTCAAATAAGTTTTAATTCAAAGTTAAAATAATGAGCGCTATTAGGATAAACGAGTGAAACAGTTGGCAAATATAAATAAAAGTTTCCAGTAGGAAGAACTTTATTTATAAGAAAAAACTTGGTAATTATGTTTGGTTTGTGACTGAGTACCTGGGTAAATATCTTTAAAAAGAATTGATTCGAGGGGGACACAAATCAGAGAAGACAGTGTCCTATTCACTGTACTTGTATGAGGAACAGAATACCCAATCAAAAATAATAAATAATAAAAATAAACATAGTGATGAAAATTAAGAAACATCAATATTCAGAAGTCCCTAGAAGTATGATGGAAAAACCAGAGAAATAGGAATTTGAATCAGACTCTACATGAAATCTGGCTTCAACTGTACTGCAAAATTTCACTTTCTGCAGCACTACCCAAAGAGTTGTTCCATTAAATGTTACATATACAGAAAAACAAAGGCAAGGATTTTTATCACTTTAGAACCCTGGGTTCAACAACACTTCTTGGAAGGAATAGCAACCTAGGGACACCTGGGTGGCTCAGTGGGTTAAGCATCTGCCTTTGGCTCAGGTTATGATCCCAGGGTCCTGGGATGGAGTCCTGCACCCAGCTCCTTGCTCAGCAGGGAGTCTGCTTCTCCTGCCACTCTCCCAGCTTGTGCTCTCTCTCTCTCTAATAAATAAACCAACAAAATCTTAAAAAAAAAAAAAAAAAAGTAATAGCATGCTAAAGTGAAATAAGAATGTCCAGCATTGGGATACACAGCAAAGTGTTTTACAAATATATTTGAGTGTAAAACCATTTTGTAGATTCTTTTAATGCAGAAGCACTTGCGGAATATACTGTAGAATTTTAGAGGATTTGGCTGCTTTTAATGTAACTACTCATAGTAACTAAGATAACTAAGAATAAACAAAGACTGTAGTAAATGATGGAGAATGCTTATATTTATCTAGAAATATAGTATCTAATGAATATTTGAACCCTAATATAACTAAGAAGCTCAGTCATTCAACTCAGTTGCTCTGAGATCCTGCCCCACAAAAGGTAAACTTTTGTGTTACTTTTCTTGAATAAGGATTTTCTACTTTCTAATAAGTAACATTACTTCCAATTTGTGAAATTTATGACAAATTATTTAGTACAAGCTCAAAATCAATAAAAGTCCAAAGATAAAAGCAGAATATCAACTACCTGCTATAAATGAGGTCAGATCTCATATATCAATAAATTATGTCCAAAGACAATCAAAATTAAGTTAGATATGATCACAGAAACATTGTAAAAAAAAATTGTAAGAAATAAGACAATGGAAGTTATGCATGAGAGTGAAGCAAATAACTATGCTGATTTTTCAGAACAGGAAAAACAGGTAATGGGAAGAATAAAATCTCAACATAATTGGTACATTATAACACTATTTATTAGTTAATAATAAACTAAGCTAGAAAAAATGGTAGTAAACAGAAGCCAAACGGATTATGGAAAACATTCTTCTTTAGTAAATTTCCTAGACTGGTAAGTACAGGAATATTGCAGGTATTATATTTCAATTTCAGGAAAACTTTTATTTTTCAGAATCTCTAATGAGATCCTGTGGATGAGATTTAAAATAATAGTAGATACTTGGCTTGTTGTTCCAGTATAAATTAGTAGCTCATGGTCAGTTTGTTTCCCTTAAGGCACTCTGTTTGCAAAGGCAGAAAAACACGCTGATGGGATTCAGGACAGGTTGCCCCCAAATAATGACACCTTGCCATATTGTTATATTTTAAGCTGAAGGAGTTTGAGGAAACAGCAGAGGCAGGTAGGTCACTCTGACCTTCCTAGTCCTTATCTTCTGAAACAGGTCATAAAACCCTCATGTCAGAGGTACCTTCTCTAGAGGAGAGTAATATCCTTTATCTCTGAAGTCACACTCCAAAATGAATCCAAACAAACAGCACTTGCAGTGTATCCCTGGTTTACTACATTTACCTCATAACCTTTGACCTAGCATATTTCTACATGATTGTCCCATCTTCCTCAAACCTAGCATAAAAATACACCAGTTTAATTGTTTCTATGGGCCTTCATTTTGTTATGAAGGCTCCCATGTGACATGGAACATATATTCAATGAACTGGTATGCTTTTCTTCTCTCTTTTTTTTCTTTTTAAGATTTTATTTATTTATTTGAGAGAGGCAGAGAAAGAGAGAGAATGCGAGCCTGAGCAATGGAGAGGGGTAGTGGAAGTGGGAGAAGCAGACTCCCCGCTAAGCAGGGAGTACAATGTGGGGCCGGATCCCAGGACTCTGAGATCATGGCCCGATCTGAAGGCAGACACTTAACCGACTAAGCCACCCAGATGCCATGAATTGGTATGCTTTTCTTCTGCAACTTTTTGTCATTTTAAATTTTCAGACCCAGCCAGGGGCTCCTAAGGGTTAAGGAAAACTTCTCATCTCCTACAATGTGAAATAACATTTAGCAAGAAAGAAAGCTTAGAGTAACACATAATTGGCAGCAGAAATAACATTAAAAACATATCAAATGTACTGGGATTATATACCAGAGCTCCAAAATGAAATTTAACTGAGCTAAATGTCTTGACCTATAATGTGCTTTTCAAACAGTAATTAATCAACATAAAAAGAAAACCTTGGTATGACAATAGTCATCAAGTCAAAGAATAGCAATTTTCACTTTTAAAGAAGTTCAGTTACCACAGTTAGAAAAATTAAACCAAAAAGAAAACAAAAAAATGGATATCTAACATGGTAAAAGCCTACAGTAGCACAACTACAGTCTCAAGAAAAAGGGAACTGGTATCCCACTATTTTATACTGGTCAGAGTGAATCCCAAGTTTTGTGTTTATTTCTAGTATCACATTTCAACAGGGTCTTTGAAAAGCCATACTTGATAGAAACAAGAGAGATCATGAAACAATGAAAATACTTGTGAGGATCACTTTAAAATTTAAAGATAATGAATACAGAATGAACAGAAGTACGAGTTATGAAATGCCCATGAAGGGAGGCAGAAACAATGCCAGTGGTGGACTGACCCTTCTTTTTATAAATGACAACACTCTGCCCTAGATACCTTGTCAAAGTCACACCCAATTCATGACATTCAGAATACCAATTTCCATTACAGCATACTGTTTTCAAATAGCTTATGAATTGTCATGTGGAAGCAAAAGCAGACAAATATAACTGGCAGATAACAGACCGGAAAAAGATACTCAAGTGTCCTCTAAATAATACACAAATGCTCTGATCTAACAATCTCAAAGGCTCACATTTTATCTTCTGGATATGTATTTGCACAAATGGGCATTGGAAGCAGACAGTCACTGCAAAATTGTCCTGACAAAATAATATACTAATCATGAAATAAATGAAGCCAGCTAGCTGAAACTGGGTTATATGAGTAGTATACACCTCTACTAATGGAACTGAGATTGAAGAATACAGAGCCATTTGCAGAGAGTAAAGGAGATGCAGAAGGGACGTAATGCCTCTATTTAGAAAGACCAACTGGGGGTGAGGCAGGACTAAAATTGTCGAAAGCAGGATTAAAATACAGGGAAGTCATGCAGAAGCCAAATAAGGCTGAACGTTCCCTTTGGTTTCAAAAGGTCAAAGGGGAATGAAGAGGGGCGCCTGGGTGGCTCAGTGGGTTAAGCCTCTGCCTTCAGCTCAGGTCATGACTTCAGGGTCCTGGGATCAAGCCCCACATCGGGCTATTTGCTCAGCGGGGAGCCTGCTTCCCCCTCTCTCTCTGCCTGCCTCCCTGCCTACTTGTGATCTCTCTCTGTCAAATAGATAGATAGATAGATAGATAGATAGATAGATAGATAGATAGATAGATAAATGGAATGAAGAAATGGAGCATCCATTTCCTATCCTTATGTTATGCCCCAATAATGGGTTCATGATTAAAGGAGCGAGACTGATACAAAGCGAAGTTCAAGCAAAGCTTTATTTCGTGCCAAGCATCAAGAATCTAACCGAACATTAGGGGACGCACCTCTTACAAGAAAGGGTGACCCTTCTCTGTTTCACAGACTAGCTTTTAAGGGCAAAGGCCATGAGGTCGGGCCTGGCCACGCACAGGTGGCCAATGAGATTGTAACACACACAGGAAACTCCACAGTGATGCTAGGTGACCAATTGAGTTACAATTTACCCTAGTAGACATTTGAACCAGCCCATTACACCTTGATTGGGATTGGCGCCCAAAGGGTGGGGCCCATACTCCTTGGTAACCAGGGAGACAGTATGCATCCCCCGCACTGATCGGACGGCTCCACCTGGCCTGACCCAACTTTGTATCTGGGCTTTGTTACCTGAAGCTGGTTTCTGGGACTTGTCTCAAGTAAATCCCCTGGGGGAAGGGGAGCAGGGACAGTTTCTAAATAGGTCCTTACACTTAAAATTAGTCCAAAATGTTTTAGTTGCTCAAGAAATGAGTGTTCTCTCTCTGAGGGTGTTGAGCACAGGATGAGTGTTATTACGAACCAAATATTATAAAGATGCTTTAAGAATTAACAGTGAGGGGGTGCCTGGGTGGCTCAGTGGGTTAAGCCTCTGCCTTCAGCTCAGGTCATGATCTCAGGGTCCTGGGGTCGAGCCCCGAATCGGGCTCTCTGCTGAACGGGGAGTCTGCTTCCCTCTCTCTCTCTGCCTACTTGTGATCTCTCTCTCTCTCTGTCAAATAAATAAATAAAATCTTTAAAAAAAAAAAAAAGAATTAACAGTGAAGTTAGACTAGGAAACCTGTAGTGTATTATACTACCTTGCTGACTTCACACTATCAATTATTAGTTGAGGTATCTTGGACAAGTCACATAATTTTTGGAACTCAAAATTTTCATCTTTAAAATTAGGGCTTGGGGAGACACCTGGGTGGTTCAGTGGGCTAAGTGGCTGACTTTAGCTCAGCTCATGATCTCAGGGTCATGAGATCAAGTACCACGTTGGGCTCCATGCTCTACGGGGGTGTCTGCTTCTCCCTCTGCCCTTCCCCCCACTCATACTCACGCACATGTGTGTGCGCATGCACACTCTCGCTCTCAAATAAATAATTTAAAAAAAATAGGGCTTAGGTGTGCCTGGGTGACTTGGTTGGGCATCAGATTTCTCCTTGCAACTCAGGTTGTGCTCTCAGGGTCATGGGTTGGAGCCTAGGTCAGTTGGGTTCTGCTCTCAGCGGCGAGTCTGCTTGAGCTTCTCTCTCTCTCCCTCTGCCCATCCCACCTGCTCACACTCTCTTGCTCTTTGTCTAAAATAAATAAACAATCTTCAAAAAAAATTAGGGCTTAAGAATCAAACAAGGAAGGAATTAGTGAAAAATCCTTTTTATCCTTCTCAGTAGTGAACTGTTGTTTTTTTTAAATTTTATTGTTCAGTCTTTTATTAGTGGTAGCTCAGTTGATTGCATTTCCTTAATGCCTGTTATCTCTGTGCACATGGAGCTCCACGATCCTTGTTGGAAGAGACAATGATTCAACTTAATACGTTCACCCTGGAAGCAATATGATGGGAAACCATTTAGTTGCCCATACAGCTGCACAAACATATTTAGGACCCTGAGGGAAGGGTGTTGCTCTCAGAGCAACTTGGTAAGGGAGAAAAGACACTTTGGGACAGACGGGCATCAGAGCCAGAAGTAAAGATAGCCAAGCTGCCATCTGTCACTCCCGCAACATGACCTTTATACACGTCCAGGTGCCCTGGCTCTGCTGGTATTTCACAACAGTACTCAGTTCCTGGCTTTTTCTTGGTGTGTTCTTGTCCCTTTAGTTCCCCAGCACAGGTACATTATATGAGAGAATGACTATGGAATGCCAGTGAGACTACTTGCTAATTGTGACTGGAAGCAGAAATAAGTCCTCCTGGTGGTAGTATAGCGCAGTTCACAGACTGGGAAAGAGCCATCTTAAAGGAGGGGGTAGCAAGTGAAGTAGCAAGATCTTGCATCTTTAATCATCCTATGCCCTGGGTTGACTTGTGGCTCAGAGTGTATAATTCTCTGTGGTTCAGATAGGATGTACTGTGGTTGTGTAGAGAAACACAGAGGCAAAAAATCAGCAGGAACAGGGAAATGCAAAAAGGCAGTGCCTCCATGATGTGGTAGTTCTCTTAAAAGTCATTTCCTTGTTGTTTTATGGGCTATAAAATCTTTGAATACTTCATTCTTTCACAGATTGCTCTTTAGATGTAAATGTGAGCTCATAACAATGAAATATTTAACAACAAAATGTCTTTTAATGGATCAACTCACTGGTGGGTCTGTCATACTCTGCATACCTAATTAGAGCCTGATATGAGAGAGGGAAGGGAGCAGGAAACAAAGGGTGGCCAGTTCCAGAAACACCTATGGTTCAAGTCAGAGGATTTCCTTTGGGCTTTTCTATGCTTCAAACACTGACTGTGAGTGGATGAGAAAGAAGAATTGCTCTACGTCATAGGCTCGGGTGGTGAGTAGGGGGGTGAGGGATTTTTATGACATTTCTTGATTTTAATCGTTTTTTAATGTTTCACGAAAACCAATCTCCAATATCACAAAATACAAATACAAAATAACCTATAATATGAAGACACTGATGGACATAGTTTTTATAACAGTGATTAACACTATTTAGTGTGGAAGATGTGGTGTATTACACAGGATTTCAAGTTAGAAGGCCAGGCTTTCAATATGGCTCTGAGGCTTAATTACTTGTTTGACCAGAGGATGGTCAGTCAATCACTATGCCTCAGTGATTCATCTCTAAAATGGATGGTGTCCCTTTATTTGCCACGTGAAGTGAGTGTAACACTTTTTAACAAGTGTTTGTTTGACAGTACCTTTTCAAACTGAAATTTAGACAAAGTTTTCGTATTTGTTGAGCCCCTCTTAGAGAAAAATAAATGTAGGAACTCAATAAAAATAATCACTAAATTGTTGCTGACTATGTGAGTATAAGCCCTTGAATGTGTAAACCACTTGAATAATTAGGTTTTTTCTTGTAAAAAAAAAAAAACCCGCATGTTTTTCTCAGCAAATGATTTTGCCCAAACAATATAGGTAATTATCTTTATATTCCATTTCACTTTCTTCTTGGCTATTAACAATACTGAAAACATACTGATGACTCTTAGTTACTTGGACAAATATTGATAATTAAGTGGTTCTAATTTTATATATATATATATATATATATATATACACACATATATATACACATTATATATATACATATTTTATATATATATACACACACAATATGTATATACATATTATATATTTATAGATACAAAAATACATATATAAGGTGCTTGGCTGGCTCAGTGGAGCATGCAACTCTTGGTCTTGGGTCATGGGTTCAGGCCCCACACAACAGAGATTTCTTAACAATATATATAGAGATACACATATGTATATATGTTCTACATATATGTATATATATATATGTTATATTATATAATATGTATATATATAAAATATATTTTATATATATTTATTTATATATATTTTATATATATTTATATATATTTTATATATAAAAAAGCAAAGTGAACTTTGCTTCATGGCCCCTTCACCTGGGCAATCAATGAAGTACATATCTAGCCCTGCTTGTCAGCAACAGTGAACCCTTTTTTTTTTAATTTATTTAATTTTTTATTTGACAGAGAGAGAGAGAGAGAGAGAGAGAGAGAGAGAGCACAGGAGCACAGGCAGGGGGAGCAGGAGGCAGAAGGAGAGGGAGAAGCAGGCTCCCTAGAGTCCGACGTGGGGCTCAATCCCAGGACCCCAGGATCACAACCCCAGCAAAGGCAAACACCCAACCGACTGAGCAACCAAGACACGCCCAGGGAACCCTTCTTAAAAACAACTTACCTAATCTTCCTTCTTTTCCCCTTAAAAACTCTCAATTCACCTGTAATCAGGATATGATTTGCTATTCCACTTAAATCCCTATACCCCGAATTACATTTCTTTGATCCCACATAAACACTTTTCCTCTTGAACTGGTTTCCTCTTTTTAGGTTGAAAATTACAACTCTGAAAATCTCAAGATGGCAAAATTTAAAAGGAATTGTGTATCAGCTAACACCAATCATCACTCTATCCATTTAAATTTATTTCTCTTACATCCTTCTTTCTGACTGCAGTCAAATTTATTTCTAAACGCTCACCACAGTGGAGAACTTCCTACTTCCTGAGGTAGGCAATTCGCCTTTTCAGGATTTTCATTTGATTTCTCAAACTTTCCTTTATTGTTAATAAGTTTGAACACTTTTTTTCCTTAATATTTGTTAGATTTTCTTCTGGGAACTTTCATGGTTTTTCCCTTACCTATTTTCTTTTTTTTTTTTTCATACTGATTATATATCAATCTTCAGATAAATGACTGATACATAAATAAATAGATATACCTTTATGAGTTGTACAAATTGGAAATGACTTCTCCAAACATGTACATTGAATTTTCATTTCTTTCCCACTGTCTCTCATTAATCAAATATTAATTTTCAGGTGACAATTTCTTCTAACTATACTTACAGACTTTTAGTGTTGAAATTCTTCCCTACCCAGGGTTCAAAAAGATGGTTTTTTATACTTCTAAAAGTTTTAATTTTTTATTTTTATCCTTAAGTATCTAATCCAACTCAATTTTTATAGTATATGAGGGCAGGGATCTAATTTGCTTTCCCACAGAGATCACAAATTGTCCCTGTGCCTTGTTGAATAATCCACCCCGCCTCAATTTCTACACTTTCTATTCTTTTAGTCAGGTTTATGTTGCAATACCAAATTTGTGCCTTAATTAGAACTATTGTTTTTAATGTTCTGACATTTGATTGGGCCAAATCTCTGTTCTGTTCTTCTTCAGAGTACTGTCTTCTTTTACATTTACATGTAAGAATCAGTTTAACCATTACTGTGAGGATCACTATCAGGATTTTGATTAGAATAATTGGCATCTAAAGATAGTTTAAGTTTGTATTTAGATCTTAACTGTACTGAACAACTTTTACTGAGGTATAATATAAATTGAATAGTTTCTCATACCTATTATTATTTTTATTTAATCCATGGTTGTTTGCATTTTTTTTAATTTCCAAGGATACAAATATTTAAAATTGTCTTTTATTTTTATTCTCTTAAAATATAAATACATTGTGATCAAAGAATATGATCTGTATTATGCATTCTCTTGAATTTTGTAGAGACTTGCTTTATCATCTAACACGTGATCAATTTACTTAAAAAAAAAACCTTTTTTCTTGAAAAGAAATGAGAACCATTTTTATTTTTTTGGTCTAGTGTCCTATATAGGTTAATTAGATGAGGCATGTTAATCTCTTGTATTTTTACTGTTTTTTAATACCTTGATCTATCCATGCTTGAGAAAAATGTGTTGAAATTTTCCACTATGTTGCTGTATTTGTCTATTTCCTCTGTTATGACTGTAAATTTGTGGTGTAGTTGTTGTGATAACATGTACTGTATGTACATAAATCTAGAATTTGCATATCTTCTTGGTAAATTAAAGCTTTTATCATTAAAAAAATGATCCTCTTAATTATAAGTAATATATACTTTTTTGTGTTCAAGACTATTTGGTTATTATTGGTTTATATAAAGCAGCTTTTATTTTTATTAACATTGGCCTGGTATGTATGATTCCGCCCTCAAATTTTCAAACTTCTGTATCCTAATGTTTTGAGGTTGCCTTTTTTTTTTTTTTTAAAGATTTTATTTATTCATTTGACAGAGAGAGAGAGCTCACAAGTAGGCAGAGCAGCAGGCAGAGAGAGAAGGGGGGAAGCAGGCTCCCTGCTTAGGAGAGAGCCCGATGTGGGGCTCAATCCCAGGACCCTGAGTTCATGACCTGAGTGGAAAGCAGAGGCTTAACCCACTGAGCCACTCAGGCACCCCTTAAAGTTGCCTTTTAACTAACAAATGGCTAGCTGTAATAAATTCAGAACTGACTTTCTTTTACTTTTAAACGAATACTTTTGTCCATCTGTACTTATGATAATCTACTCAACTGAATTTACTTCTACTCTTATTACATTTTTCTATATATCCTCCTTTGGGTCATTTTTTCTTTTTTTGTCCTGTCTTGTTTTTTATTAAGGTTCTTTTATTTTTTATCATTCAATTATTTTCTTCTAATAGATTGCAATTCACACTCTATATAATCTCTTTTGAAGTCAAGGTAGGTACATTCTTTTGCCTTTGTGGTGCCATGCTCTTCTTTTCATTGAACATCAGAGTGAGGAAGTGGCTCTCTTTTCAGACTCTGGTGTGAGCAGACCATAGCTCTTTCTCCTGTCTTCTAATCCTGATCAGACAACAGAAATAAAGCTCATATTCACTATGCAACTGCAGTCACCCTCACTTCAAAAACTTATTTTGACACTCTTCTAGTTGTTCTGTTTGCAGTTTGTTTTGATGTTGGAATTTTCTTCTTGCCAGTTCAGGGATGTATTAAATTATTTTCACATATTTCATACGGATTTTTTTTAAGCTGGATAGAGTTGTTTAGGTTATCTAACCCATCAAATCAGTAGCGACTAAAGTCCCTCAGAAGAATTTTTTAAATCTCTGTGATTATAATCTACAGATTTAATGCAATCCCTCCCAAAATACCGACAGCATTTTTCACAGAACTAGAACAAATAATATTAAAATTTGTATGGAACCACAAAGACTCCGGTTAGTCTTGATAAAGAAAAATAAAGCTAGAGGTATCACAATCCCAGATTTCAAGGTATACAACAAAGTGGTAGTAATCAAAACAGTATGATATTGGCAAAGAAAAAAAAATAGGCACAATGGCACCAATTAACGGAACAGAAGAGAGAGCCTAGAACTAAACCCACACTTATATGGTCGGCCTACAACAAAGGACACAAGAATATACAACAGGGAAAGGATAGTTTCTTCAATAAATAGTGCTGGGGAAACAGGACAGCTACGTGCAAAAGAATGACACTTCATCACTTTCTTACACCATACACAAGAATCAACTCAAAATGAATTAAAGGTCCAAATGTGAGACCTGAAAATACAAAACTCCTAGAAGAAAAAGGAAATAATCTCTTTGACAACAACTTTAGCAATATTTTCCAGACTTGTCTCCTCAAGCAAAAGAAACAAATTATTGGGACCTCAGCAAAGTAAGCCTTTGTAGTGAAGGAAACCATCAACAAAATGACAAAGCAACCTACTGAATGGGAAAAGATATTTGCAAATGATTTATCTGAAAAGGGTATAATATCCAAAATAATTAAAGAGCCCATGCAACCCAATACCAAAAAACAATGATTAGAAATGGGCAGAGAACCTGAATAGATACTTCCAAAGAAGACATATGGATGGCAAACAAACAAATAAAAAGATGCTCGATATCACTTCACCATCAGGGAAGTAGAAATCAAAACCACAATGAAATATCCCCTTATACCTGTCGGATGGCTAGAATCAAGAAGACAAGAAATAACAAATGTTGAGGATGTGGAGAAAAGGAAACCCTCATGCACTGTCAGTGAAAATACAATTTGGTGCAGACACTGAGGAAAACAGTATGGAGGTTCCTCAAAAAACTAAAAATAGAAGTACCATGAGATCCAGTAATTCCACTACAGAATAATTTACCAAAAGAAAGTGAAAACACTAATTCAAAAAGATATATGTACCCCTACGTTTAATGTAGCATTACTTACAAGCCAAGGTGCGGAAGCAGCCCAAGTGTCCATCAATAGGTGAATGAATAAAGAAGTTGAGGGGTGTGTGTGTGTGTGCGCGCGCGCGCATATATGTAATATGTATACATGTATGTACATATGTATGCGCGTGTGTGTGTATATGTGTGTACACACACACACACATACACAATGGAGTATTATTCCACAAGAATGAGATTTTGCTATTTGTGACAATGTGGATGGAGCTAGAGTGTATTATTCAAAGTGAAATAAGTCAGAGGAAGACAAATATATGATTTCACTTACACGTGGAATCTAAAAAGCAAAAAAAAATAAGTAAGCAAACAAAGAAAAAGCAGAAACAGACCCATAAATACACAGAGAACAAACTGATGGTTGCCAGAGGGGAGGATCGTGGGACTGAGCAAAATGTGTGAAGAGAAGTGTGTGATAAAGGCTTTTAGTCAGAGAATGAATTAAGTCATGGGGATGAGAGGTACAGAATAGGGAATACAATCCATGCTACTGTAATAACGTTGTATGGTAACAAATAATAGCTATACTTGTTTTGTTTTGTTTTTTTTTAAATCTCCCTACCTATCAGGACGCCTGGGTGGCTCAGTTGGTTAAGCCGCTGCCTTTGGCTCAGGTCATGATCCCAGTGTCCTGGGATCGAGTCCCACATCGGGCTCCTTGCTCAGCGGGAGCCTGCTTCTCCATCTGCCTCTGCCTGCCACTCTGTCTGCCTGTGCTCACTCTGACAAATAAATAAATAAAATAAAATAAAAAATTTAAAAATAAATACATAAATAAATAAATCTACCTACCTACCTATCTATCTATCTATTTGACAGACAGAGATCACAAGTAGGCAGAGCAGCCTGAAGAGAGAGAGGGGGAAGCAGGCTCCCTACTGAGCAGTCAGCCCAATGCGGGGCTCGATCCCAGGACCCTGAGATCATGACCTGAGCCGAAGGCAGAGGCTTAACCCACTGAGCCACCCAGGCGCCCCAGTTGCTTGTGATAG
This sequence comes from Enhydra lutris kenyoni, assembly GCF_002288905.1. Classification (NCBI taxonomy): domain Eukaryota; kingdom Metazoa; phylum Chordata; class Mammalia; order Carnivora; family Mustelidae; genus Enhydra; species Enhydra lutris. Next base: position 7,610,849 of record NW_019154107.1, on the reverse strand, counting down.
TATAATGTATAGACTTGTTGAATCACTATGTAACATTGCCAGCTATAGTTCACATTAAAAATCAGGGGTGCTGGGGTGTAGCAGCCAGTTATGCGTCCAAGTCTTAATTTCTGCTCGGGTCATGACTTCAGGGTCCTGAGATTGAGCACCATCAGGCTCCACGCTCAGCGTGAAGTCTGCTTCTCCCTCACCCTCCTCCTCTGCCCCTGCCCCTGCTCATTCTCTCTCTCTAAATAAAAAAATGTTTAAAAATAAATAAGTAAAAGTAATAAACAGTTACTGAGCAAAAAGTTACTAAAACGAATAACTTATTCCAAAGTTACCTAATTCAAATGACTTAGGAAGTAGAGGGGCACCTGAGTGTCTCAGTCAGTTAAGCATCTGCCTTTAGCTCAGATCATGATCCCAGGATGGTGGGATCGAGCCCCATATCAGGCTTCCCTGCTCAGCGGGGCATCTGCTTCCCCCTCTGCCTCTGACCACCCTGTCCCCGTGTTCTCTCTCATGCTCTCACTCATGCTCCCTCTCTCTCAAATGAATAAATAAAAAATTACTTAGGATGTAGAAACTGTATAGGAAAAATGTAACCTATAAGCTGCTTTCTAAGCATTATATGAATAGTCAATTTATGAGATGGCAATTATATTGATTATTCTTATAAATATTATAGGTCGAATTTTTATTGTCATAATTAACATCCATTTCTATATTCCCTAATTTCTGCTTCAATCTATGTATTAAATTGTCTATTAACCAAAGAAGAAGAAGAAGAAGAAGAAGAAGAAAAAGCTCTGTATCTGTGAGAATGGGATCAGATATATTTAAAATCTTCAACATAATCTCTTCAAGGATCTCTTCCTTTTATTTTAACTTTGAAATACAAACATTCACAAATTATAACTTCTCAAAGGATCTATTACAAAATATTTGCTTTGAACTTGTCTAGTGAGGGAGGTAATGCATTTCTGAATCCCCCCAGGAAACAGAATCTCTTGTTTCAACTCTTCTTTGACCATGAATGCCCTTTCTGATTCCAGGGGGAGTAGGAAAAACCAAAGACCTATTTATGAAAGTTAGAACCCAGAAAGTAAAAGTTGACGATCTAAGAAGTAACAGCACCACAGAAACCACTGGAATTACTACAAGGCAGCCTTCCTTGACAAAACTGAACATCAACCATGTGGACTGGGGAGATTATAATTGTGTCTTTCAGACTGACACTTGCTCTGAATTGCGGAGGCTTTTGTAGATCTGCCCAATCTTTGTGATTAAGGTCACCTCATTGCTAATTCCCTTCTACTACTAAGCAGGTAATAAGGACTTAGTGTAAAGTTTGTGCTAGAATGCTAGAAGAGTGACATTTTGTTCCAGTTAATATTAGAAGATACAACATGTATCCTATCACCAACCCCTCTTAATTAGAATGCCTATTTCACCCTACAGGATTTGAAGTTCAATACATTACATTCTTGGGGAAATTGATTCTCTGTTGCTGAAAGAATTTTTGGACTTAAGTTCTGCCAAAGTCCCAGAAATCAATCCTAATGGGCAGGTAGCTGCTCTGTGATTAATAAAACTGGTCGGCAACAAAAAAAGAAAATGCCAGAGATTTCTATGCCCCGGAAAAACTGCTCATTAAATCAAGCTTCATATAAAATTGATTTTGACAAAAGAGTTTCCTTTGCAGATATTCTGGCACTTTCTGATGGGAGAATATCACGATTGTGAAAGTGCATATCTATTCTCACTCATCTCTCGCTTCCTTTCCTGTCAAAGGGAGACAGACATTTAAGTGGAAGGCTAATTTTCCTGAGAAGAGATCATTCCCATTACACTATAAAGTGAAAAACTCAAATTGGGGCCTTCTTGTTTAATTTAGGAGACACAAGAATGTACAGAAGGCTTCTCCAGTTCTTCACAAAGATATCACAAAGAGTTTAATTAAAAATAAAATATTTGAAAAATTCCATTAGCGGTATAAAGAACTTCTAACTAAAGGATTAAGAGCACCGAAAAATATAAATGTTCACTAAAATGGACTGTTAGCTTCACTGCATATAGACACTCAGTAAAAGTTGCTTAACTTGCTAAAAAATCACTCATTTTAAAATAACCCAGATCCATATTACTAAACCGGTATAATCAGCAACATGTAAGGGAGAACTCTGACCTCATTTTTCTCTGTATCTCAAGTTCTCCATCTGTATGGTTAAGATGTATTCCAACATTTCTATGATCTTCCCATCTTGAATATTCCTTGAATCTGAATTCAGGCTCTTGTACAAGCTGTCAGGATAACGTGTGGTCTCTCTACTACAGAACTTAGATGACTGTATAACCTTTTCTCGAATATAGTTCAGCAACACCCAAACAAATCTTGGTTTTCCAAGGGAGAGCAAGACTAAATATTATAAATATTTGATGAATTGAATGTTTAGGCAAAAGAGATAAATCACCAATGAACTTGTGATTTTCCTGCCGTTGGAACATACTCAGTTTAAGCCTTTTAGTGTCATATTTGCTTATCATACAGTAACCCTTTAATGCATGCTTATGAACTGAATGTAGAAAGGAAAATAAACCCCATTTTCACTAATTTCAAGGTCTGATGTGAAGAAAAGAGGGGAAATCAATGAAGAAAAGATTTTTAAAAAGATGAAAATTGGTAGAGAAAGATATTTCCTTTTTAATCACGAGGATGTTCCAAGAAAGAACAGGAGTATTTGCTCATGGATGATTCACTCATTCAAAAATAAGTTTTGCCTCCTTCATTTTTCTTTGCTTGTGTGTATGTTGTATGTATATTTGTGTGTTTCTAGATATAGATAAATATAATATAGATGTGTAGCTATAATTAGCACCTCTGTTAATACAACAGAGTGGTTCACACAGCACACACACGCAAATATGTTACTATTCTGATCCTACATGCTCCATTATGTATTTTTTTAATACTCTGAGTGTGCTGATTTTCCTTTTTCGTACTGACAGAAAAGGTCTCAGCTAGAAGGGACATATATGCCCAAAACCTTCAGTTTAAGTATTACCTCTTCTATGAAGCCTATGTCCATTTTCTTAGATAATCACATCATTCTGCTATAATCATAATCAATCACCTATTATGGTATGTATCGTTTTTGTTTACATTTTTCTTTTCATTAATTGGTGCCACTTTTGAAGATAGCCATCAGGTTTTATTCTTCTTTCCATTGCTGGGAGGCAGGGACAAAGGCAGGTTAAACTGAGAGAAGGAGAAATCAACTACTGTCCTCCCTTTCCATGAATGGGAGCTTACAGGGTTAAGGTTCACATTGCCTGTAACCATACGACTGCTTCAGGAGTGCTGTCCAATTATGGAAAATTATTTTCTGATCACATGATACCAATGACAGGCAATAATTTGGACGGGACACAATGCTGAGAACTGTGGCTAACATTAGTGAAAACCGTCCTGTGTATTCCCGGATTTTACCCTAATATCTCTGCCAAGGTAATAAAGTTACACCTTTTGCTCTAAAAACATTTTCATAAAAATAAATAGATGTGCTTTTTTTCACAAACAAAACATGATGAAAAGGAAAAATAATTCACTAGATTTCCCTCTTTGCTCTAATTAGGAGTGTGGCAGGAGAGGGAAGTTTTAAGGGAGGGGGTCATTTTCTCTCGCTCGTGGGGTGAAAATTACCAAATGTCATCTTACGCTTTCTGATCCTGGCTAGTTTCTGAAAGGGTGAAGTCGAGAAAAGGTACACGTATTCTACCAACATGATCTATGAGGGGGGGGGGAAGCTTTATGATGGTCATAAATCTCACAGCCTCTGAGAAAAAGTCCAGAGCGGGCATGTGATGCCATCCGGCTGACACATATAAATGATGCATTTTCTGCTAGAACCACAGCTCATCTCCATAATGCACACAACTGCTGAGAAGACAAAGTGAGAAACGCCGTCTACCCAATGCCATGGCTATAACGAAATATGCTGCAGTTAATCATGTATGGCCCTCCCCAAATAATAAGCCCAGCAAGTAAATACCGACAGTAGACTGCAGTGATCCGGGGAATTTTGTGGGGAATTTTGCATTTATTTTCTTTTTTTGAATATTTTATTTATTTATTTGACAGAGAGAGAGAGAGAGAGAGAGATCACAAGTAGGCAGAGAGGCAGGCAGAGAGAGAGGGGGATGCAGGCTCCCGGCTGAGCAGAGAGCCCGATGCGGGGCTCGATCCCAGGACCCTGAGACCATGACCTGAGCTGAAGGCAGAAGCTTAACCCACTGGGCCACCCAGGTGCCCCAGAATCCTGCATTTATAAATAGAACTACACACCACAACCAGGACTGGCATCTATGTGAAAGCAACAGCACCATATACATCTTTTATTTCACCAAAATTTCCCCCTCAAGACTAAAGATTCACCTGACATGTAAAGCTATTACACTAGTAAAAGAGGTCTCATTGAAACCTTCAGAAGCCAACTTTTCTGGAAAGAGCACCAACAATTCCTACTTCAGCTAAATTTAAGAGGATTTCTGTAGAATTTCAACTCATTTGCTTCGTCTGCAGAGTTGACAGCTGACAGTACATGTGTCGCAGGGGATGGGAGATCACTGTGGGCTTGTGCAAATGGAGACACACCGGTTATTTTATGGAAGAACCCTCCTTAACATCCTTCCACTGTTTCGTCCCCACCCAGGGTCCAGTAAGCTACCAAACACTTAGGAAACCAGTGGGAACTGCAAATAGCAACTCTCTGCTTTTCTTCCTCCAGTCTCTGCCGCAGTCTATTTTTTGCTTCAACCCTGATCCTCATTGTCCCTCCTATCACACCATTGCCCACATCTAACTGCCCTCCTATTCCACTCTGTTGAGGAAATAAACGAAGGCCAGGAATGTAAACAAAGGAAAGTTGCTGACCTTCTCTTAGGGGTTCATTAAGTACGACTTGAAAATGGAACAGTGATAAACCGCTGCACGGATACACAGCATGTGCAAAATTCACTCCTGCTATTATCTGAAATCACGTAGATAGAAAAGTATTTTACGCAAATAGGAAAAATGCACACATATTCAAGTTAGCCTCAATATGATACAATTGTAGGATTCGATTATGGGCAAAATCAGTGATACCACCAGATAGAAGTAGTAATCGGTTTGTTTATCATCAAAGATACCCCCTTCTCCATTTGAACTTTTAAAATATGTTTTCGAATTGGTACTTCCATGTAGATGTTATTTTTTCCGTGGGTTTTAAACTCCTGTGGGGTAAGGCACAGGACTTAAAATCTACTTTTGCCTCCCACAGGACTAAGGACGCTGTTGCCTCCTAATTCTTGTGGATGTTGTTTGAAAAGCACAGGTCTAGACCTAAATCTGTTCTTTTTGTGTCACATCCTGACAGCAGTGGAATCAGGCTTTCACTTATTAGCATAATCATGCTTCCTCACTCCTGCTGGCTCTGCAGGGGTACAGAGATGCTTCCCCATAATGCCATGCCAGACACTTCCACTCACTCTCACCCCCACTGCAAGCCACCTGCCAGGGTCAGATCTACCAGTCTCTGTGCCCCCAAGAACCCGTTGCTCGGCCAGGTACCAATTCCGAATCAGCAGACCTTAGACCATTGGCACTCCCAGCAGGATTACTGGATAGAAAGGTAGAAGCCTAAAGTTGAAAGTCATGGCTATACCTTTAAAAGAAAAAAAAAAAAAAATATATATATATATATATATGTATGCATGCAGAGAGAGAGAGATGATGCCCTGACTAAAAAGTGAATTTTCCATGCTAAAAACACTGAAACTTGGTCCACAAATACTATGAACTCTCTCTAGGCAAACAAGTCACACTGTAGAGATATAAAAATAAATTGTAAGACTAACTGAGATGGCCCACATACTCAAAAATATGTGCTCATGTAGCTGCAGGGTACATTTGACTTTTTATAAAAATAAGAATAAGAGATCTTTTTAAATAGTGATTTAATTTTGGATTTATTTATCTGTGGTTTAAAATTATAAAATACCTCAAATATACCAATAGCATAGGAGAGAGATATAACAGAAATCTATGTGCCCACCCCTATAGGTTAATCAGATGGGCCTTCTCGCTATGGATGCTTTAGATCTTTACAGAAAAGGAATAGTATTTCTGATTATAAAACTAATCTAAGTTGATTATTAAAAATTTAAGAGAAAGAGAAACACCAAGAAGAAAAATCCTAATGATGGTCTCATGTTATCTATCTCTCTATGTGTATTATACCTGTTCCACAGTTGGGATCATGTTGTAAACCTTATTTGCTCATATGAAAAAGATTGTTTAAGAACATGATTTTCAGATTTCATGTAATATTCTATCTGCTTTCATTAGCCTATTATTGGATAACTGAGCTGTTTTTATATTTCACTCCCATAAAGAAATCATTTCTTACTCTTGCTCCCCAAATCCATCCCTACAACAGTACCTACCAGTTTTAAATCCAAATAGAAATGGAAATTGTATTCTTTCTTCCTTCTCTGACTTTATACCATCTAGATTACAGCCCTACTACTCAAAGTGTGGTCTATGGGCCAGAGAGCCTGATGGGGCTGGGGTGGGGGGATCTCAGGCACTACCTCAATGGTACTGAGTCAGAATCATAACTTCAGCAAGATTCACAAGAGGAACATGAGTAAGAAAGTTGGAGAAGAATGGATGTAGTGAAAACTGCTATCATGTCTCACCACATTAGATTCCTAGCTCTACTACTTCTTTTCTCATACTATACTCCATCCTCTCCTTAACCAAAGTGATCCTTCTAATGAGTTAAATCAGGTATCAATGCTTCCCTGCCTAAAACTGCAATAACTCACAGTGGGCCTAGAACAAAAATCCAAATTCTTTTGTAGGGTTTAGATATCTCCCTTCCTACCTGTCTTTTTGTCTTCTACCTCTCTTCCTCTTTCTGCTCTAGCTGGGCTTACTTATACATCCCTTTTTTTCCTATTGCTTGCACATTCAATTTCATTCTCTACTTGTCTTTTCTGTTTCCTCTGCTTGCAAAGTATTCTGTCCCCAAAGCCATGGGGACTCCTTTATGACAGTCAGATCTCAGCTGGAATTTCACTACCCCAGGGAGCCCTTTGCTTCTCTTAACTATCTAACATACTATCCCCATTTTAGGATTTTCACAGCCCTTTTGACTTTATGTTGTTATCATTTTTATTCATTGCATTTTCTACTGTGTGTCTTATTTAAAAAGTAAACTCTCTGAAACGTGGAATTAAAATAGGATCCAGAACAGTGATTTTTAAATGATCATGCCCAATATATATTTGTTGAGTGAATGAATGAACTAATGCTATGGTGAACATCCTTACACACTAAACTTTGTACATATCATTGAAGATTTCCTAAGCATAATGCCTCTGAAATTTTTCTCACTGAATCTATTTAAAGATTTCTTATCGTATTCCAAAAATGAATTATAGACAGGTTTTGTAAGGGTTTACACTTCCAAAAGTAATTATTTTTTCCTGCATTTTTATTATTCTAGGATTCTTGTCATACACACATACAAACACACACACACACAGTACACATGTCATCAACATGACTGCCAATTTCATGGAGGAAATAAGAATCTTAAGCCTTTTTTTTGATAACTACTGAAACTTGGACAACTTCTATGATGCTCTGTAATTCTTATACTCTAGTTTTTTTTTCTTCTAATGGAGTATCCATTTCCTTTTCCCATATGTCTCTTGGCATGCTCATCATTTTCTTATTAATTTTTAGTTTTTGTGAATTGTATGAGAATTTTGAGAATTGCATGAGAAAAATGCATTCATTCCTTTTTTGAATATATGCATTTTTCAAGAGTAACCATTTAGCTCAAAATATTTATTCAGTAATAATTCACTTTCTCTACTAGTCATAACTTATTTTTAAAACCATATAGTTGGAGGGATAACTGGGTGCTTCAGTCAGCTAAGTGCCTGACTCTTGATTTCAGTTCAAGTCATGACCTCAGGGTTGTTAAGATCTAGCCCCAGGTCAGGCTCTGCTCCAGAGTACACTTGTACCTCTCCCTCCCCTCTGACCTTCCCCTCACCCTGTCTCTTAAAAATGAATAAACCATAAGATACCTAGGAATAAATCTAACCAAAGAGGCAAAGAATCTGTACTCAGAAAACTATAAAGTACTCATGAAAGAAATTGAGGAAGACACAAAGAAATGGAAAAACATTCCATGCTCATGGATTGGAAGAATAAATATTGTGAAAATGTCTATGCTACCTAGAGTAATTTACACATTTAATGCAATCTCTATCAAAATACCATCAATTTGGGGTACCTGGGTGGGACAGTGGGTTAAAGCCTCTGCCTTCCACTCAGGTCATAATCCCAGGGTCCTGGGATAGAGCCAGCATCTGGCTCTCTGCTCGGCAGGGAGCCTGCTTCTCCCTCTCTCTCTCTGCCTGCCTCTCTGCCTACTTGTGATCTCTGTCTGTCAAATAAATAAATAAAATCTTTTAAAAAAAGTCAACTTATTTCAAAGAAATGGAACAAATAATCCTAAAATTTATATGGAACCAGAAAAGACCCCAAATACCCACAGGAATGTTGAAAAAGAAAAATCAGTTGGTGGCATCACAATTCCAGACTTCAAGCTCTATTACAAAGCTGTCATCATCAAGACAGTATGGTACTTGCACAAAAACAGACACATAAATCAATGGAACAGAATAGAGAGCCCAGAAATGGACCATCAACTCTATGATCAACTAATCTTCAACGAAGCAGGAATGAATGTCCAATGGAAAAAAGACAGTCTCTTCAACAAATGTGAAGATTGGACAGCCACATGCAGAGGAATGAAACTGGACCATTTCCTTACACCACACACAAAAACAGACTCAAAACGGATGAAAGACCTCAATGTGAGAAAGGAATCCATCAAAATCCTTAAGGAGAACACAGGCAGCAACTTCTTCCTAGAAACATTGCCAAAGGCAAGGAAAGCAAGGGCAAAAATGAACTACTGGGACTTCATCAAGATCAAAAGCTTTTGCACAGCAAAGGAAACAGTTAATAAAACCAAAAGACAACTGACAGAATGGGAGAAGGTATTTGCAAACGACATATCAGATAAAGGGCTAGTATCCAAAATCTATAAAGAGCTTAGCAAACTCAACACCCAAAGAACAAATAATCAAGAAATGGGCAGAAGACCTGAACAGACATTTCTGCAAAGAAGACATCCAGATGGCCAACAGACACATGAAAAAGTGCTCCACATCACTCGGCATCAGGGAAATACAAATCAAAACCACAATGAGATATCACCTCACACCAGTCAGAATGGCTCAAATTAACAAGCCAGGTTGGAGAGGATAACAGAGAAAGGGGACCCCTCTTACACTGTTGGTGGGAATGCAAGCTGGTGCAGCCACTCTGGAAAACGTATGGAGGTTCCTCAAGATGTTGAAAATAGAGCTACCCTACAACCCGGCAATCGCACTACTGGGTATTTACCCTAAAGATACAAATGTAGTGATCCAAAGGGGCACGTGCACCTGAATGTTTAGAGCATCAATGTCCACAATAGCCAAACTACAGAAAGAACCTAGATGTCCATCAATAGATGAACAGATAAAGAAGATGTAGAAGTTGTGGTATGTATATACAATGGAGTATGTATATACAATGGAGTACACAGCCATCAAAAGAAATGAAATCTTGGGTGCCCAGGTGGCTCAGTGGGTTAAGCCTCTGCCTTCAGCTCAGGTCATGATCTCAGGGTCCTGGGATCGAGTCCCGCATCAGGCTCTTTGCTCTGCAAGGAGCCTGCTTCCTCCTCTCTCTCTCTCTCTCTGCCTGCCTCTCTGCCTACTTGTGATCTCTGTCTGTCAAATAAATAAATAAAATCTTTAAAAAATGTAAAAAAAAAAAAAAGAAATGAAATCTTGCCATTTGCAATGATGTGGATGGAACTAGAGCGTATTACACTAAGCGAAATAAATCAATCAGAGAAAGACAATTATCATATGATCTCTCTGATATGAGGAATTTGAGAGGCAGGGTGGGGGGATCATGGGTAGAAGGGAGGGAAAAATGAAACAAGATGGAACCAGGGAGGGAGACAAACCATAGGAGACTCTTAATCTCAGGAAACAAACTGAGGGTTTCTGGAGGGGTGGGGGAGGATGATTCACAGAGCTGTACCCCTGAAACAAATAATACATTATATGTTTTTTTTTATGAATAAACAAAATCTTTTTTTTAATGGATTTTGTTTTTTATTTATTTATTTATTTGTTTGTTTGTTTGTTTGTTTGTTTGACAGAGAGAAAGAAAGAGTAAGTGCACAAGCAGGAGGAGTAGTAGGCAGAGGGAGAGGGAGAAGCAGGCTCCCCAAGGAGCACAGAGCCCAATATGGGACTCAATCCCAGGATGTTAGGATCATGACCTGAGCTGAAGGCAGACACTCAACTGACTTAGCCACATGGGTGACACAACAAAATCTTAAAAACAAAAAACCAAAAAAACATATAGTTGGGGTTCCTGGGTGGCTCAGTGGATTGAACACCTGACTCTTGAAATCAGCTCAGGTTGTGATCTCAAGGTTGTGAGATTGAGCCCTGCATGAAGCTCAGGATCACTGGGGAGTCTGCTTATCCCTCTCCCTCTGCTCTATCCTCCCTCATCTCTTTCTCCTTCTAATAAATTAAATAAAATCTTAAAAAGAAACATAATTTTTTTTGTATGTCTGGATATATCTCTGGGTTTTCTTAAGTTGGTTATGGAATTAGTGCCAAACTCTTTTTCTATTATTACTTTCTTTACTTTTCTTTTCTTTTTTCTTTTATTTGGGGGAGGAGGGGAGCAGGAGTGCAGGGAGAGACAGAGGAAGAATGAGAAGACAACTCCCCGCTGAGTGCAGAACTTGAGGGCTGAGTACAAAGCCTGAGGCCAGGCTCAATCCTGGGGGCTCTGAGATCATGACCTGAACAGAAGTCAGAACACTTAATACCCTGGTGCCTCTAGAGCCAAGCTCTTTTAAACATTATAACTCTATAAGCAATTATAATACCTGATACTGAGAATTTCACATTTTATCCTTTTTCAAAAAACTCAGGTATTTTTTGGTGGGTTTTCTTCCAGAAAAACTTTAGAATTGTGTTATCAATGATTAAAACAAAACTAATAGATTTGTACTGCTATTGCATTAAGCCTACACAGTAATTTAGGAATAGTTTTAATCCTTATCCAACCTCTGGGTACCCCCTTTAAGTGGAATCCTATGACATCTGCCCTGGTGTGACTGGCTTATTTCAACAAGAATAATGTGTACAAGATTCACCCAAGTCGTAGCATATGTCAGAATTGCCTTCCTTTTTAAGGCAGAGTAATATTACACTGGCCATGTATGTACCTTATTTTGTTTATGCATTTATCCATTCAAGGACACTTAGGTGGCATACCTCCACCTCTTGGCTATTATGAATAAGTTGTTATAAACATGAGTGTACAAATAGATGAGTTCCTTCTTTCAATAAGGAGTTCTCAGAAGTGGAATTGCTGAATCGTGTGGCAATTCCATGTTTAATTTCTTGAGGAATCACCATACAATTTTCCATACCACCTGTACAATTTAATATTTCCAACAGCAATGCATAGTAGTTCCATTTCATCTATGATTCTAAATACTTGTTATTTTCTACTTTTGCTAACCATCATCCTAATATGTGTGAAGTGGTATCTCACTGTAGTTTTGATTTGGATTTTCCTAATGGTTAGTAATGTTGAGCATCTATATATATATATATATATATATATATATATATATATATAT